>NW_010293377.1:11264-18653 GCF_000700745.2 Antrostomus carolinensis
TTTTACTAAGGGAGTTTTTTTTTTTTTTTTTTTTTTTTTTTTTTTAATTTAGGCTCAGAATATGTATTAATTTCTTTCTTTTCTACCTCTGTGCAGGTTGGTTTTATTTACACTTTGCTTATACTTAATCTTTAATAGGCCAGATATAAGTAGCAACATCTCAGCTAAATGGAAATTTTTCTTTCCACATGTTTGGGGCAGTTTCAGGTGAAGTGTTATATTACCAGATGAAATGGATGTTACAACCTTCTGAAACACTGCAATGTTGTGATTCTTCTGCCTCCTATGTGACTAGAAACAAACCAGTTCAATATTACTGAAATCCCCTTAGTAATCACCTTACATGCCTTTTATTATCTAAGAAGCTGTTTATTTGACAGATCTCCCATCTGAATTTAGATTACCACTCTTAAGTACAGCAGAAGGTCTGGAATATACCCTAAAGGCAGCCCTAGCACATTCTCAGCTGTGATTAATCTAACTGCTTAGCAGATGTCAGTTGTACTACTGAAAGTCAAACAATCACCCATTCATTGTAAACTCAGGACTCTACCTCAAGCCAGAGACCATTTTGCATTGTTGTAAGATGCATATGGTGTATACATTTTAAAAGAAGAACCATTGAAAAAAAATTTCCTTATCAAACAGGAAAGTGAAAATTCAGACCCCTAAATCTTAAAAATTAAGAGTGAATATTCATTCTTTTTACTTTTCTCTCTTGTAATAACAAAGGAAAAATGAATTAAGGTCACAAAGGGGACAGTAGTTAAGTTACAATAAAAACTGTATGAAACAGAAAAGTTGGAGATTCAATAGATTAAGCATCATCTTCTTAAAAACAACTTGAGAATTGGAGTAATACACTTTATGCATATTTCCCCAAAGGAAACATTGGCTACATATGATCACATCTTTTTCTTCCCTATCATTCACCCATCCAGAGGGATACTTATTTACTGCATGAGGATTCCTGATATTTTTAAGTTGAAGATCTGTATAATTAAGCAGCTGAAGACTTCATCTCCCAACTGCATTACTAGTGAAGAGAAACAAAAATTAAACATGTGTCTGATAAGAAGAGATGTAAAACTCCCTATGTGGTGTGATAGATTGGTATCATTTCTCCCAGAAAGACTTGGACAAGCACTCCTTCAGTGAAGTGCAAACTGGAAAGTACCTGAGCAGTATCGTCTCTTTTCTTCCAGCAGGACCAGATGTTTTGAAGAGCCACATGTTAGCATTTAATTAAAAAAAAAAAAAAAAAACAACTCAGAAGCCTCTACTCTAAGTACATCACGAGGACAGTTACAGAATCACAGAATCATTAAGGTTGGAAAAGACCTCTAAGATCATCCAGTCCAACCATCAGCTCATCACCACCACACCCACTAAACCATATCCCCGAGGGCCACATCTACACATTTTTTTAATACCTCCAGAGATGGTGACTCAACCATTTCCCTGAGCAGCCTGTTCCAATGTCTGACCACTCTTTCGGAGAATAATTTTTTCCTAATGTCCAATCCTGAACCACCCCTAGTGTAACTTGAGGCCATTACCTCTCATCCTATTGCTGGTTACTCAGAGAGACCAACCCCTACCTCTCTACTACCTCTTTTCAGGTAGTTGTAGAGGGTGATAAGGTCTCCCCTCAGCCTCCTCTTCTCCGGACTAAACAACCCCAGTTCCCTCAGCTGCTCCTCATAAGACTTGTGCTCCAGACCCTTCACCAGCTTCATTTGCCCTTCTTTGGACATGCTCCAGTGCCTCAATGTCCTTCTTGTAGTGAGGGACCCAAAACTGATCACAGTACTCAAGGTGTGGCCTCACTAGTGCCAAGTTCTCACTCTGCTGGAAGCTGCTCTCTGTTGGGGCACAGGGTGTTTGCCCCAGACCTGCCCAGGTGCAGCTGCCTGGCCGGCACAAGCTGCTCTGAGCCTCTGCTGCTCTCAAGGCAGTGGCACCACTCCCTCCCACCCAACCTTGCTTTCCCACCTTGCTTTCCCACCTTACAGTGTTTAATCATGTGCAAAACCAAAAAAAGACTAATTTCCAGCAACCTGACTGCCCCAGTGTTTAATCCAACTGAGTTACAGTGGATATTGGGTCCTGTAAGATTATATTCTACTATGAATAGTAATTAAAGTAATTAAAGGAGTATTGCAAATCAATTTTCATTGACTCAGATTAATAAAATGCTACCTGAAATATAAGTCTGTGTGTTTAAAATATTATTGTCCCTATTTCTGCCATCATTTTTCACTTGTGGCAGTGGCCCTCACTTTACCATCAGGCCCACTGAAATAAGTAGAGCCAGCTGCATAGTAAGATACTTGTAAATTGAAGCATGACCCCAGTTTTAATCTACTACAGAAGCTAATTTCCACTGACTCACCATGAGACAGAGCCAAGTAGTGTGCAAAGCAGCAACAATTTAGTAAAGGGGAAGAATTCCATAAAATATCCCGGCTGTTTATTTTAATAACAAAGAAAAAAAACAAGTAGAAACCCAGAAAAAAACAAACCCCTGTAATAATACTGATTTGGCTTGACTGTATGAACTTGACAGAACACATAATTACAATGTGAAAATTAGTGTGACTTTTCAACACTTCTTTGCCATACTGATGAAGCTCAGTAAGCTGAATACCAGTATTTGCACCTTTACCCTTGTTAAACCTCAAGGGCAATGAACTATTATATGAATGTGAGAGCTGCACATTTATTACCATTCCATGTCATGCATACTGAACAAGGTGGTGAAGACAGAGAAGGTGGAAAAAGGTTTGGGTAGAACCATAGAAACCCTCTTGGCATTTTTTAAGCTTGCTGCACTGCAACAACAGAAGTGTTTCATTTGCAAAGAGGCAAATTACAGATCAATTAAGGTCAAAATTATTCCTAGTGTGACATTTTTGCACTGGGAAACTGAATCACAGAAATGAAAACACCCTGTGGGAACAGGAAAATTTGAGACATTTCTGGTGGTACCCAAGCTTCCCTGGGCTTCTCTCTTGTTCCTTGACAATATGCCTGATAGAGATCTAAAATGCCTGGGTTTTTAGTGCCTAGTTACCTCACAGAGCTATTTTATTCAAGATGCTGGATCTCACAGCATTTTAGCTCCAAGGACTTCCAGGCCCTGTTGTTCTACATCGTTTTGGCTAAGCAACTGCTGTACAAGGGCACCGGGACCCTGAGCGGTTTCAGGGTCAAGATGAGATTATTTTACTTTTACTATCTGAATGTCTCAGCAGAGGATTATGTCAAAATAAAATACTGCTGATTTCCTGATCTGTGAAAAAAATAGTGAGGTTAAGATATGTGTGTGTCCTCCATCTTATTCAAGACAAGAAATTTTTCCATCAAAAAACTTAAACAGGGAAAATACCACAAAGTCTATTCCCCAGCCAGCTTTAAAATAGTACCCACAATTGCCAAGGAACAAAGCCAGCAGCTTAGATTAATGTGCACACAATGAACTTTTTTATACAACAAGCTGCCTTTAAGGAAGAAAATAAAATTCCAGTTTTCTTAACACACACATTAAAATTAAATCTCCATGGAAAAGAAAGGCATGGAATAGGCACATATTTTTAAAAGCATGAAAAGCTGTGTCTATACTACTAAATAAAACCACTCCATGAAGTAAGATAAAGCTCTTGTCCCCTATCATCCACCTTGCTTAACTGTTGGCATCCTTGGCTCCCCAGCAGAGATTTGCTTGCCTTAGCACTCTCTAAGACAATGTCCTCACGCCACTATTTGAAAGACAGAAAGCATCAGTGACAACTCCCAGTAGGTGGAATGGACAAGGATGCACCAGGTTTGGTTCCCTCCTTTCTACATAGTCCTCTGACTTGTGCTGCAGATTTGCACCTCTGCTATGTGATCAAGGCACAACATATCAACTCCCAGCTCCACACTGTAAGAGCTCCACACTAAGAGCTGAAAGACAGCCCTCATTCCAAACACTTTGATTTGGTCAAATAAAGACAATACGAACTGCCATGTTTGAAGTCCTCAGGGACACTACATAAGGTCCAGAGGATACCCAAGGCCAAACAATGTGTAGTATGGACGTAGGCAGCTTGTACCATTTGCTTTGAGGCCAAGGAAGGTCCCTGATCATGGAAAAACATGTCGACAATGAATATGCACAGCTACCTGCATGCATGCTCCTGGGTGCAGAGTCCACACAAGCACAAAAAAAAAAATAATTCTGCTTCTAGAGTGTCTACGACTTGAAAGAGTGACTTGCCCGCTTCACATAAATGTTAAGTATTAAAGTATACAGTGTGAAGACAACATAACCTTGAATCAATACTGAAACGTTTTACTTACTCTCGTTGAATGTTATATTAATAGTACACATGGGTTTGCCTCCACTTAAAATAAATATAGGTTTTATAGGAGAAGTACACACGTACCATTTAAGTCTAACTTTTTAGAAAAGAAAAATATCTACCATTCAAAAAATATAGGTGATAAAAATACTAGAATATGAGTAGTAGTTGAGGAAAACGAGTATTTATTACAGGTAGGTTAGGCTACCTTAGCTTTAGGCAGGTTAAACTGAAGCTATAGGATCAGAAAACATTGGAGATTTAAGACAGAGATGAACTAGGCTTTCTCACCTTTTGTTTGTGGATGAAACAGCTTTAGTGCCAAGTAGGTAGGGAATCTAAATTTTACCTTACCTTAATTGTGGTTAAAAAATATGATCAATCTCATAATTTTATATAGTTTAATATCTTTCTATTATTAAGATAACAAAAGCCTGACAGCTCTGGCCATAAACCTTGAATCTGTGCTTAAGCAGAGGTTCTCCTGCAGATGTGCAAGTTATTCAACTGAGATAGCCAAAAAATCCTACCTAGCCAGTAGGATTAGAAACTAATGGAACAATGGATTAGAAACTTTGAAACAATATTTGTTCTAGATTTTATGTATTTACCTTTCTTCTTTTATATGTTTTTATTTTCATTCTGTAAGCACACAATCATCATTTGCATCCATTTCATTTCTCTGTAGCATGTGGATTTGTCATGTCATACTGGCATGCCGTCATTCTTCATTGCATGATTAAGTTCTCAGATAAAATTCTTTCCCTCTATTACTACCAACATATAGTGCCTCAGGCACTATAGCTTAAGCTCTCAGGATTTTCAGCAGCAGAAGTGGGGCTAAAACAAGGAACTGATGATTAGTAATAGCTATTACACACATCCGTGGCCAAATCCAGTAGTTGCAAGTAACACAAGACTAACGTGGAGGTGGAATAAGGGTGGAAAAAAGTCAAAGCAAACATCCTTGTTCGTTCCATCAGGAAGAAAGCAGAACTACATTTTTTGGACTGTGACTGAAAACTTCGCTATACACATCACGGTTTATGTGCAGTGAACCAAGGACCTCTGCTTTGACTTCCCACCTGGACAGTGCTGCCTGGTGACTCTCACATGATGGCACAGTTAATGTGATACCAAGTGCATCGTGGTCATCAGAGAAGGAAGCCCTTCGGCATTGTGCACTGGTTCTTTTTTCACTGCACAGCAGCATCCCTTTGCAGATACACCCTCAGAAGTGTTTCTCTGGGGGACAATGCTGCAGTGCTACATGTAGGACAATTTATTTTGCTCCAAGCCTTCTGTCAGGAATTCTGCCTGCAGTCACAAGTTGGTCTCTTAAGTGGAGTCAAACTACAGGAAAGTAAGTATGTGCGGCTCAGTTCTCAGTGCTGAAATGCAAGTACACAAAACCACATTCTTTACCCTGCAGAACACCCTTCTGTACATTTAACCTTTCCAGTTTTATAACTGGTGAGCAAACAAAAAATCTTACGCTTTTACTTATCAGGAAAAACCTTTACTAAACCACCCCCTGAACTGAGACGTCATGAGTGCTCGGTATTGATGCACACCATTTGCTGAAAACTGAAAGACTTGTGAGATCACAGCCTATTCTTTATGGACATAATGCATCCAGAGATAAAAGCATCAGATCTTAAATTTCTATTAGCTTGTTATTAAAGATTGTGACAGGCTTATTTCCTCCCTAGTTTATCTAAAGAATGAAAAATGGCAAACTCAATGAAATCCTATTTTCTAGCCAGCCATTAACTTGATTTACAATGGAATTGTACAGAGCCTAATTTATGCCAGCGTTGTATTACTGCTTCTCTGCAAAATATGAACAATTAACTAATGATTTATGCTTACGCAAGCTCGAGGGAAAGATCAGAGTCTTTTCTCATGCCTGTTTCCCTTCCAGCATGCTCAGACCTCAAAAAAATGAAGACTAATCTGGACACATGTGCTTCAACAGTCAGTTGACACTTTTTAATTAGAAATACAGAGAACAACCCTCAGTGAACATACCTGTCACCTATGAGTTAGACATGTGTCTATGCAAGACCAGTAGAGCAGCTGAAGTCTCGAAACACTTTTAAAGGTATTTTACATTGGATTGACTCACCATACCTTTACTCTCTTAAAAGCTGAGATGGTGAACTTACAAGCCTTGCAGCTATACACAAAGAAAAAATGCTAGCTATCATCTCCTTTATTTCTCAGGGTTTCACATTTTCCTACACTGTTACAGAAAACACTGAATTTTATGCCCTTGAGACAGGCTCCTTCAATAAAAACTGGTATTAATGTAGTGCACAAAGATGAAATCTTTTTACAGCTGAAAGCAGTGAACCCCAAAAATCAATGCTATATTTATAGCATCTTCATGATGGCTATATAACAATCTTTTCACCTCCTGGGCAAACCCTCATAGTTGTGGAAGAGTACAAGAATAAGTTAGCTCTTTAAAAATTAAGCATGGTAGTAAATCTTTCCTTGAGCTAATCAAAGCAACTTTTTACTCCAGTAGGATTCCCATTAAAAAAAAAAAAAAAATAATAAAAAAAATTAATCAGCTAATAGGAATAATCAGTGCTTGCTTCACTGCAATATCCTTGAACAGAAATGTAAAGATAGAACTGTCTGAAACGTGAAATGCTGACATCTGAAAATTGCTGTTTATGAAAATGAAAACAATTATTTGTGAAGTCCTCATTAAATGAATGTCAAAATTCAGTGTCAAAATGCTACACATTTTGTTTCAAAAGTTATGTTATGCTTGTATTTCTACTATGGCCCGTCATTAAATAACAATGGCATAATTATTTAACTATCATACCATTGTTTCTAAAAAATTGAAAACGGGTACCATTTTTCAAAAAATAAATTATTGGTACACTGTATCCTCTTTTAAAGGTCAAAGCATTTCTTTGTTTTGTTACAATATAACTCGCTTCCTTTAGTGGGACTCATCTTACATGTCGGCAGCTGACAAAAATTGACTGTTTTGAGAATAACTTCCTTGGATGTGACTTTCTTT
>NW_010293377.1:18664-35445 GCF_000700745.2 Antrostomus carolinensis
CTATTGACTACAGAGGGAACATAAACAAAAAATTTAGGCTAGAGAGATGCTGAAAACGCCTTGAATTCTCAGTTAACTTCTCAATATCACATGCTTTCCTTCTGTAGATAGTATTAGCTTTACAAAGTGTTGGAAAATCTGTGTATATTCACAGCATTTTCAAACTATCAAAGGAAAAATTTGTAAATGTCTTCATGGAAAAAAAGGAAGGAGGAGATCTATGTATACAAAAGATGTCATCAGGGTAAAGGAGAAAAAGGAAGTAATGGGATTGATGGTCTGTGAAAGACAAGAGGGTTTACAGAAATGATCAGAAAAAATTTTAACAGAAAGAGTTGATAAGCTAAGACATTTATATTTATGTAGATTGTGACCTGATTCTAAACAAATTACATATACAAGAGAAATAATGTCTTGAGAAATGGTGAGAGCAATAAATTTTTGCCTTTTTTTTTTTCAAGTATTTAATTACTTTTTTATTAATAATTTTCAAGATAGCTGTTCCAGATATCGCCTCACCTACAGGATTCTGAGAAATTTCACCATGGCAGAAGCCAAGAAGACTTGAGAATAATCTGATTTTCAAAGAACTGATCACTGATACATACTATATGCAGCCTAACGGATTTCAATGCTCCTCTGCTCTGAAACAACAAAAATAAGTCACCTGCTTTGCTTTTCTACTTGAGAAATTATCTAGAAATTCAGAGAAAATATACTATTATATAGGAATGTAAATTGTCCTCATAATTTAAAGCCCATTCTTATACCAAAAATCTCAAACCAAACAATAAAAATGTATGTTCTGAGTTTTGTTATCACAGAATAATAATAAAAAAGGTCTGTTGCCAGTTTTGTGTTTTAGCTCTGCAGTGTCTTGCACATGCAGAATTTGGCAAAGGTCAAACAACTGCCCAGTAAGGAGATGTTGAACATTGACTGCTGCGTGACAGTTGAAGGCTGTACAGAAAATGTGGATATATTGATTCTGATTATTTTCTTGATTATGCTAGCTATAGGCTATATGATCACATTACTTTATAAGATTTGATAATTCTCCAGACGTCTTTCATTACTTTTTGCTAAGATTTATTCAAATTCTCTCAGTCTAACATGAGACACATATTTCAATTAAGTTCCCATATCCTCATGATGATGTGACAGAAAACATCTATCCATTCATATGCAAATTGAATCTCTTTTTGTTTGTAAATTATATGTAATTATTGTATCTTTATGGGAAGGCTTAAAAAGCAAAGGCGAAGTTACTTATCATTCCTCCTCTATACTACCAGAAGCTAGGAGAGAAAGTATGCATGAAGACCCAAAGGGAAAGAAAAAATTATCAACATAGAGTAAAAAAATTACAAGATATAGTTGTCTAATGAGTATAGCTGACTGTCTGATCATAGATGCCGTTAGGGTCAAACATACTTGAAATTAAGTCAGATCCCAAATGTACTTAATCACATTTGAAAAGGATGAGCTACAGGAACCAAAGGACCAGGTCTACGTCATCTTCACCTGAATTACATTTCTTCAGAATTCTTTGTTTCATTAAATAACTAGAAAGATTTTGAGCTTTGCTTCTGAAAGAAGGTCTATGACTACAGTTTTATTTAGGGCTTTTAGAAGATAGAGTTAATGATACGTAACTGCTTTATCAGTTTTCTCAACATAAGTCATAACTTCAGTGCCATCAAAGATGAAGTTTCAGACAATCGAGTTTCTCTATAAATAGACATATGAAGCATATGAAGGAATGATGGAAAAATTATTACTTTTCCATCCTCCTTTTTGTATTATGTAAATATAATTTATTTTCAATTTAAATCATTGAGCATTCTGCCCTAATGTGTTGTCTTCCTACAATCATTTCCAAATAAGCCGGAGAACTGGAAACGGTAACAGGAGTGATCCTTCTACTTCATAATCCTTTCATAGAATCTCCTGGTTGGAAAAAACCTCTGAGATCAACCAGCCATACCTGTCCACTACTAAACCATGTCTCCAAGCACCCCATCTAGCCATCTTTTAAACACCTCCAGGGATGGTGACTGACTATTTTAATGAAAAATTATGCAAAAATTGCTTTACAGATATTTTTAGCTGTTCCAAATAGTACAGACATAAAACAGGATTAAGGAATCAGAAGTCATAAAAATCTACATATCTTCTTTCTTTTTGCTCTCAGACTTACTTCACAGGCACAGGAGATTTCAAAACCACCAGTGTCATTTATATCCAATGCTTTAAAAAATACACTGGAGTTGAAATCACACCACACAGAACTCAAAATTAGTTTCTTCAGGTTTATAATCAAGTCACAATTTCACTCTGGGGAATTACTTCTTAAATAAGAGACAAATGCTTTTTTCCTCCACTAAATTGGCTAATTTGAAGTCTGGAAGAGGAGTCAAAGACCAGGCAGCTCTCTGCAGCATAACTCTGACTGTCCCCATTCCCCTACAAGGTGACAAGACTCAGAAAGGTCAGTAGATGGGATAAAAAAGGTGGCCTTGTTCTCCTATGACCCATGGAAGCCAGAAATCATGTGGCACTTTTCAAAAGAAACAACAAAAGTTACTGTAAAGGAAAATAGTCAGATAATTCCACTACCTGAACCCACATTTTGGTCACTAGTTAAACCAGCAATATATGAGGAATTAAGCATTAGCAGATGTACCACAGGGTGGAGGACACAGTATACTGGTAAGGCTAACTTCTATCTCATTTGGGCTAAATTTTCATTGAATATTTTTTTTTCTCGTTTTTTGGTCTTTTGGGGTTTTTTTGTCAAAAAACAAAGTCAAAGTAGAACTGGGGTAATGACATGAAAGATAATAATAAATGTTCTCCATCTCTATTTTTTCCTCACTGTTCTCAAGTAAAAAAAAAAAACGACAAAACAATAGTAGTATCAGAACAGGTCACAAGTCCATCTACTCCAGAACCCCATGAGACAATGTGACCACTGGCCCTTTGCCCACTGTAACACATGGGCTGTTGCACTGTGCAAGAATTGCATGGTCAGATGTGTATTACACTATGAGTTTAAGTCTCTGTGCTCTGCTTACAGTCCTTTTTATTGTTTTCCATGTCCTAGCTACATTCCATAAAGACCTGCTGAGCTTTGTTCAGGCCTAGCTTTTGATAAAAGAAGACTGGTAATGAAATGAGACAAGATGAGAGTCTCCACAAAATCAATCTGAAAACTTTTCTTGAAACAATGTTCTGGGACTCTTCTTGTCCTTGGGCAGGTTTTCTATCTGCGAGTGGGAGACAGTGCCAACTGCAGAGATCTCTTTTAAAAGTTTTACTAATTTTCATTAGGCTGGTTCATATGAGTTCTCTGAGCCCCTCAGTGGAGGATTTTAATCATATTGTGCATTCTGCACTACAGTGATTGCAATGCTAATCTCTGTAATTCCACATTTGGGAACCCACTTTTCAACGTGTAAACAACTGACACTGACTTTATAAAGAACATTTTTTCCACAGGGAACACAATGGTAGAGTCATAGAGAAGCATCATTAGCCAAAAACTGAAAAAATAAAAAACCCCTAATTGCACTAGGAAATATAAACCATTCTCAGTTTCCTTCCCTTGTTCTGTAGAATGTGCATGAATAAAATATATGTGAATAATATTTTGTGAGGGAGAAAACTTTGCCCCTTTCTACCTACAGGTATCAGATCCATCATCTCTAAAGGAAAACTTGAAAACTGAATTTCTTCATCTGCAAGAATGGAAAAACAGGTTTCATAAAAACAGGAAACAAGACCAGCATGAGTGAAAATAAGGACTCAGAAGGAAGAAAATCTAATCAAATATTTTTGTTTCTCTGTGTCTTAAAATCTGATGCACTGCCAGGTTCCCTAACAGCTTCTGAAACCACTATTTTTTCTTCATCTCTCTGTTTTAAGCATTATTTTGCTTAGCATTTCTGAAATGCTCTCACTATTCAGAAATAGTGTTTCCCTCCTTCAAACGAGTCACAGAAGGACAGCAGTAAAGACCAATTGCAGAACCAAACTCAACTGTCCAGATAAAGCCATTCTGGGAAAAAAAAACCCATAGCAATTCCTAAGGGTGTTTGAGCTTGATAAACCATTCTGGGAAAAAAAAACCCATAGCTTTAAAGAAAATAACTTTAGCAATTCCTAAGGGTGTTTGAGCTTGATAAGTGGCAAAAGCTCTGAGATAATAGAGCAGTCACACTGTAATACTGTTTAATGGCATTTTCTGTTAACATTATTCATGCAAGGATGCTGTTGACTTGTAATTCCTTAAAAAGATGATCTTTTATAAAACCTGTATTACTGAAATCCTTGTGCCTTTTACCATTACAGATTGCAGATGACTTCTTAGGATCTATTAATGCCTCGAGTGACAGAATGCTACAGCACCTGACTAAATTTAGAGAAGAAAAAGAGCAAAGCAGACCTGTAATTACTGTCCCTGCAAAGAGAAAATGCAGGCACTGTGCCAATTCTTGCATTAACTATCCCAAATCTTCTCAGATATTTCTTCCACTTCAATTAATTTGCATTGTAGTATTAATAATGGCATAACTCCTACACTCTTGATCTCAGGGTGCAATACCATTAAAACTACAATGCTCTAACATAAAAATTTCTATATATCTTACAAAAATATAAAATGCCTATTTTAGAAATTTTACCAATCAGCTGAAGGTGGAATAATGCACTTACTATGTTTGCAATGCTTCCACATTTCTTCTAATATATAACACAGAGGGTCACAGAAGGACTTTAATCTATGAGGCCAGAATATGAATGCTTCGTCCACACCAGAAAGTAACAGTGTTACAATGGATATAGTAACCTCTCTTAAATTTTGTTTGTATTACCCTACGTACTTGTAGTTTTAAGTAAGAACTACTGTATTTTTATTTCCTTATTGCTCACGTCTTCCTCCAATTTGAAACATGACATACTTCAGCATTTCATAATCAATCAAATTTATTATAGAATAGTTTGAGGACCTCAGACCAAAGGGGAAAAGTCTGTATTTCAGTATCCGTGTAATGATATGTTCTTTGGAAATTTATATATATATCACAGGAAATTTATGAAATGCAAGATTTCAGGATTATGGTACTGGAAACAATTTCTGCTGTATCACAGAAAGCTGAGGACTGATGAGATTTCTGATTGAGATTCTGTTTGATTAAATACAACTTATCAAAGAAATCTTTTAGAAGCACCAGAAAAGCATGAGATGTTTTGTGTAAAAATATAAAGTTTTGCTATTCAAGACTTCACAAATGCTCAGGCAGCTGTTAAAACACTTAGTCATAACAACTTTAGAGAGGAGATGTGATCTAATCCTCACTGGAGTTCCTTTGCATTTAATAGGCATTAGTTCTTTAAGATATGTCCTCCAACAGGTTATGCAACATCAGGTTCAGTTCTTTTTCACCTTCAGCATTTACAAAATTTCTCAGGACCCTCTAACTTCAGCACCCTAGAGCCTTCCCGATCACTCTTGAAGGCACATGGAGGACAGAGGATTGTGGAAAATGCTATTCCTTCTCCAGGCATTCAATTAATCAATCAACCTAGTCTTCCACCCAGTCTACCCAGTCTTCATGTCTAAATACAAAACGGCTGTAGATTGCACATATCTTTTCGATGATACTTTGCTCCCTCAGCATGTTTAACACGAATTCTTGAGACCTATCAGGCAGATTAGTGAGATTACTACCACTTTTAATATAACTGAATTTAAAAAACAAAGGCAAAAAAAAAAATAACACAAGACTACATTTAGAATAGAAGCTAAAGCACATGCTACAGAAGCTTCATCCATACAAGTATTCGCATGTTGTGGGTGATGGCTGTTGTCAGGAAGAGCAGTGAGGGCTGAAGGAAAAGGACAAAAGTTTAAGAAAGTTGTATCTTCTGCATATTAGTAGTAGCACATGTTCCTGTCTTTAAGATGATGGCAAAGGATACTGCTGCCCAGGGACCAGATATGGCCTACAACTTCACTTTAATGTTTTACAGTCAAAGGAAATTTTTCTCCAGATTACTATTGCACAGCATTAAGAGGAGTAGTAATGTGTGATTCATCAAAGCAATTTTACTGGCCTGCTCAGCACTCAACCAGGAAAAGATTTCCCATTTGGGCTTTAAGTGTTCTGAAAGTTTTGACAAATCATGTAAAAATGCACAACCTCAATTCCTTATGACTAATCAAAAGTAAACTACATCCACTTTAATTCTGTATGAGAGCCTCTATTCAAGGACTTACTGGGTTGTTCAGGTTTTTTTTCCATTTAACACCTTTAGTTAATTCATCATAATGAACATTTTAGAGAATTGCTTTTTAGAGAACACCTATACACTTATTCCTTTCTCATTATTCATCATTAAACTATTTCATTACTGTCCCAAGACTACTCAGACTTCACAATACCACACCCCTGGCAGGGTCTTTTGGAACACTCATTTTGCAATATCTGCAGTACACCTAGTCAGAGGAGCATTGCTGCAGTACTAGTAGTGGTAGTAGTAGCAGTACTTAAGGAAACTTTTAAATGTGGCTTAGAATTACAAGAAGAAGCTGATCCTTGGGATAACTTTGCAACTTGCAGTAGAACTGCATTACTGTAGAGTTAGGTCTCCACAAATTAAGAAGCAGAAATTATTAAAATGTCATCATCCAAAACCAGGAATAAATGTTTGCACAGATGTCATTTATAGACGGGTAAACATGTGTGTTGGCTTCATTACAAGTGCAACCTTCACCCACATATGCTGGTTTTCCCAGAACACAGTATTTCCAAACCACAAAATCAGTATTTATATAGATGCTATCTGGTTGTTCTGACTGGAGCTTCAGGAGAGTGAAAAAGCTTGGTGAAGATCTCCTGCCCCTTCCTTGAGGCATTCTGCGGTCTTTTTAATTTCATTTCGCTTTATTGTTTTGCTCTCTATCATCAGGACTTCCAAATTCGATAGAAGAATTTTTCAAGGACACATAATGATAGAACTTTTTATATACCCCTTTTTTAAGAATAGGTAGTGATAGAACAAGGGCTAATGGCTTTAAACTGGAAGAAGGTAGGTTTAGTTTAGGTATGAGGAAGAAATTCTTAACTGTGAGGGTGGTCAGACACTGGAACATATTACCCAGAGGAGTTGTGGCTGCCTCCTCCCTGGAAGTGTTCAAGGCCAGGTTGGATGAGGCTTTGAGCAACATGGTCTAGTGGAAGGTGTCCCTGCTCATGGCAGGGGGGCTGGAACTAGATGATCTTTAAAGACCCTTCCAACCCAAACCATTCTATGATTCTATAATTCTAAGAGAAATGCAACATATGCCTCAGAGCAGTTTGCACTATCAATAGCACACAGCTGCTTACCTGTTTAACAGCGTAAAGGAGGCGACCATAGCAGTACATCATGACCATCACAGGGATGACCAAGCAGAATATGAAGAGACAGATGATATAGGATGTGGACTCGGCTGACTCTGAGGACCAGCGTACCGAACAGCTTGTACCTGCACCTTCTATCCCATAACTGCTCCAACCGATCAGAGGTGGCACAGTCCAGACCAGGGAATAAATCCATGAACCGCCAACTGCCAGCAATGCCTTCCTGTAGTCAGCGCTGCGCTTGTTGCACAGGGTGAGAGTGCTGTAGCGTTCATAGGACAGGACAGCCAGGGAGATCAGGGACACAATGCCTGCAATGAACCAAGCCATTTAAATGCTTAATTTTGTTGTTTTGCACAGTAGCCACTTTAAACCCCGAGAAACAAGATGCTTTTCTTGTTATTACACATTTGAAGCAACTATTTCCATTATTCTCTATGCTTAAATCCTCATTGGACCTGGTTGGTCCATCAATAAACATTGGACCTCATTGGACCTGGTTGGTCCATCAATGACCATTGGTCCATCAATAAACAAAATTTTGTTTAACTCATATTTATCGTATATTGGAAGATTTTTATCCTTGAGAGTTATTTGTCTTCCAGGCAGGGTTTAAGATTTAGCTGGTTTAGTATTACCCAGGGGAAATCCATTTTCTACATGAACTAATAAAATGTTGAAAGATTCTCTTGCTAAGAAATATTCAATTTTTAACATCCATGAGTATTTTCAAATATTGCATTGACTTTTATACATGCAAAAAGCTTTATATTCAAGATAGGGAGCCCTAAAATGAAAGAAGCTTTTGCACTTCTGCCCCATCAGCTAGGTATCTTCAATTCTGACCAGTCATATATGGAAACAACAGACAACCCTTGGCATGACTGTGATATGGCAGGTCGTAACCTTACTTACATATATATCACATTTAAAAGTGATCTAGTTTAATATTGAGCCCTAGGTGCCAGAGACCAGCTATATCTTCCAGTCAAAGATTCAAAAATCTGGGTTGTAGGATATTTCCACTCTCTTTTTCAAGGTTTGGAGTCCCAACTCCCCTCTACAAATCTGTATGGATTTGCATGGTAATTCTAAGTCATGACTCCATGGGAGGTTTTTTGCTATTTTGTATGTTTTTGTTCTCCTTGCAGCTTCCTTACAGTTCTTGGTGACACAACAGTGGATACTGCTTCCCAGGATTTATGACAGAAGGAACTTGTTAGAAGAAACATCATCTTTTCCCATGGTTTCCAGGACCCTTCTTTTGGTCCTGTAAGATGGAAAACCTGAACAAACCTATGTCAGTCCAGCTCTTTCCAGGACCTTTTTTCATGATCCTTGCCATTAGTAACAGCCAACTATACAGTAGCATTGAGATAGACCCTGACAAAATTCTCGGATTTTGAGTGGTCCTTACTTTCAGCAAATCTGTTAACAGAAAAAGTGATCTTCAGGGGAATCCACAGCTGTAATCCATTTTTTCTCATTTAACTGTCTCTGATTCTCCTATAGCTCCTTCCCAGGCATAAGGCGAATCAGAGACTTCCCTGGGGATAACACTAGTCTATCCTGTACCTGGGCAAAACAACCCCCCCCACACACCCCCACATGGGGCACAGTAGGATATTCTCCTCAGGCACAACATTTTGCTTCTCTTTCCCCTACAATCCAGTGACTCAATTCCTAGTTAGCTGGACGCAGGCACAGCTATTCCTGACATCTTGACAACCATTCGCAGTTACCTTGTGCAGAGCAGGGTACAGCAAAGGTCTCGGAGGAAAGCAAGCACTGCTTGCTGCAATAAGATGCCTTATTTCTCAGGGGAAGAGAAGATAAAAGGGTGTGAGAAGAAGGCAACTTTTGATGAAGAAAACGTCTTTCTTGTTACAAAAGCCTGTTAAATTATTTTCTCTATATTACTGGGAAGTCAGACGTAAGAAGTAGATACACTTACAGCTGTAAAGTTACACAGCTCCACTAAATTCAGTGAATTATCCAGTTTAAGAGTCTAACTTTAAACTTGTTTTAAGGGGAGACTATTTCAGAGGCAGTGGAGACTTTCTGATCATCCCTTATCTAATGTGATTTCCTACGTGACACAGCTCTTGAAAGCCCCTGGCCATAATTCCTGCATTAAGCACATATCTCAATACAGAAAAAAAATAGCAGGTTCTGAATTACAGACTCAAGAACAAAGAATCTACTGTTCCTTTGTCACTTCCAGCCCATAGTTATTTATCTTCACTTCCTTTGCACTGCCTCTTTCCATGCTTTTATCTGCTTGACTAAAGAGCTTCTCACTATCAAAAACATTTTAGCTCACATAGGTACCTAAGGCAAAAATCCAGATTTTATGAAAATCCTATGGCTTTGCTGCTGCCTGGTAGCTTCTTATGGTGTGCATTGTCACAATTTACAGCATTCATTTACACTTCCTTACATTTTTGCCTATTGCCTAATACAGGAAAGATTCTCAGCTTTTCTCATGGCTGGTATTAATGATGGACAGCTTTCTGGAGCGGCTCTGAAGATAACTGGCCATGAATGCAGGATTGCTTGCTTTGAGCCAAAGAACAATTCTGTCTTTAACTGGTATAGAATTAATGCTCAGTTATTAAATGAGGACCATGGCAATGTCAGTAAAGAATAAATCATATATTAGCAATCAGACAAAAACACAAGTTTCCTTTAAATTATAGCAAATCATTTTTCTTCTCTACACAGAAGAAGATTGGAGACTCTTAATTACACATCTTGGCAGAAGCCATTTCATCTTTACTCACCTTTTATTATTGAGTTCCACTGACATGACGCAAACTATATTTTTTTTGGAGGATAAGAACTGTGATATTGTAATCCCAAACCACAAAAGTTCAGAAAAAAAATCAATATTTATCTTTTTCTTTTTTTCACAGTAAGATTTTATGGTCTATGCTATACCTAAACTTTTTAATAGCACTGAAACAAACACCACTGTGGATTGCCTTCTAATGCTTTCAAAACAACAGGGGAAAAAGAGGAAAGCACTGAAGGGGTAGTTCATAAGAGATACTAAAAGTTAAAAGAATTCAATGTGATTCATGCAGTTAAAATGTTAACCTGGCTAACTATTTAGAAAAATTACAAATACTTTGAAAGAATAAAACCAGTGCTTTGAAAGACAGAAAATGATGAAATTAAGAGCCATAAAAAATAAAAATTAAACTTTTTTACAACAGTGAGACACATTCAAGTGAATTGGCTGCGAGTGATGAAAACACCTATTAGCTGAGTGAGGAAGTAACAGAAACAACAGAGGCCATGACAGCCCTTTCTCAGTCTACTTAGTGTGACCTTGCACAGTGTACACAAAGTCACACGATGTGCCCTGACCCTCTATGCCCCGACACTGCAGCTCCATCCAACCTTGTTGATGAAGGGCTTTTTACCTTAACACGGAAGCCAAGATCAGACAAAATCAATATAGGATGGACACCAAGAAATAACCCTATTCCAATATTGTGGTAGATTATCAGCTCCAATGTCTCTGTTTGCTAAGAACATCCTCAGCTTTTTAATTTAAAAAAGTAATCTTTTTTTTTTTAATCTCATTCTTTTATCAGTTCAATAGATGAATCCTGGGATGATACCACTAGCATTTGATCAATTAGAGCAGACACATAGACCTAATTTGTTGGACTGAAGCAACATAATTTCATTAACAAAGGCAAAACCAGGTTTTGCATTCAGTATTCAGTTTGACACTGGGTAGAAGTAAAAAATAGGGATCAAGTGTGTAACAGTTAGTGAATGAGCTACCAGCAAAAATCAGATGATTGCCTTGTCCTCCACATGCCTTTCAGCAGCTCCCAGTATGATCTCTGTAATTTTCCAGGTACTTAGGCTAGACTAACAGGTCTGTAGTTTCCTCAGTCTCCCCTCATGCCCTTCTTGTAATTCAGTTTGAACGAAGTAGAATAAAGCTTCTCACTTTTCATTGTGCCATCTACCTTTGTCTATCAGAGTTTTCTTAATGTAATATGCATTTAACTGTGTGGCCTTTGCCAGAAATCCTGAAGTTATCTGGTATTCTATTTCACGCCCTATCCATTGCAGTCATAGGAATTAGTGAGAATCTCAGCTTTAAAACAAAAAGCAATTAAATACTTTAGAATTATGGCTGAGGAAAAGACTTGAATATAATCTCCATAGTCTTAATAACCAGAAAACAAATTTAAAAAAAGTTATAAAAAGAAGAAAATAATTATAATCTTAAAGCTAATAACAACACTTCATGCCAACATTTCATTTTCATTTTGCAGTAACATTTATAACTGGGTAGACTGCATATATTAATTTCAAATGAGTAATGTTTTCTAAAATTGCAAGAAAATTAGGTTCAGAAATTGCGAATCTAAATAGAATTTTCCTATAACAAATATTTAGGGCCTCAAGCTAGTACCTAGCCAAGTAACTCCACAGGAGTCTATCACAGTGAGACATGTAATTAGTTCCCCCATCATTTCATGCATATACAGAAACAAAGCTGAAGTTCTCACTGAACAGTACTGAAAGATGGCATAAAAACCCACTGCAGATTGCATTACAGGAACAAATAATTATTAAAAAATTAGCCATGGAAATAAGTGACTTTGAGACAAGCTGGGTCTGAAGCATGAGCCTTTTCTACATGGCAATTAGCTGCAGTCAGTGGAGTACAAGAAATTCAATTTCAATTTCAAGTCATAAACCAGGACAGGCATCCATTTATAGGACTGCTATCTAAGACATTATCTACTATTTATTTTTATTTAAAGATCTGTACATTTCTTCCTTGGAGCACAGCATGGAGTATGGCTCTAGGTGAAGGACACAGCAATCACTGTTTTGTTCCTGCGAGTCCCAGCTAAGAGCATTACATTTTTGTATTATTTTTTGCTGGTTTACGCTGCTCATTGTGATGTAGTAATCAGGATTAGAGTCCTGGAGTATCACAGTTGCATGATGTAATGTATATCCTGCACTGTATTCTGGTTATCAAGGACTGTGGGCAATGAAAAGAAGTGACAGGTAAACTTAGTACACTGAGCTTGGAGGAATGCAATAGCACCTTCTTCAACAAGACATTAATGGATCAAAACTAAATGCAAGCTCTCAGAAAAAGGTCAAGATGATTTTATCACAGCCAATCTCCATGCAGGTTGATTTCACCCGCTCAAAGTCATCCCTTCACAGCTTTCAATCACTCACACTCTCACACCCACACGCACAAAGGCCAGTGTTCAAGAGGTCTGTCCAGGATCTCTTTTGTGCAACAGGGAGAACAAGGGACTCTGGCTAATCAGTTCATTATGGGCATCTCCCTGGCAACAAACTGGGTTTTTGATAGAGCCTTCATACTCTTTAGGAGTCCACTGTCATTATGAAGTGATCCACTGCTTATGACTCCTGCCCACGTCAACCTTGGTATGTCTCAGGCAAGGCTGCTGCTCCCTGTTTGCATATCCTCATGTAAAAGTACGTCTGCATGGAACGTACCCACCTGCATGGGCATCATCTCTTTCCCGGTGAGCTACCAGGGAAAGAAACGGCAGGTATGACATGCTGTACCCTTAATGCCATGCTCCTCTCAGTGGGGTGCAGGGTCCTCTGCCAACAAGTTGTTGTGCTCTGCTCTTCTCAGCTGGGAACAACATTCTTCGTTACCTGCACAGGCTGTTCTTCTAACTCTTCTTCTGCAGTTTCTTCTGGTGTTTAAACCCATTTTCCTTCACAGGTCAGCTGTAACAACTGCAGTAACTCCACAGCAAGTCCCTACACTTTCCAACACCACTGCAGCCCATGGCCAAGCCAAACCCAGCTGCCAAGGCTGAGGCAATGCAAGACCCAGCTGAGAGGCTGGTGTAAGGCAGGGAACCAGAGAGCCATGCTGCTGCTGAGACCCAAGGCATGATGGAGCCAGATGAGCAAACCCAGACACACATCAGACCATCTGCCAGACATGTACAAAATGCAAGCAGGTTAATCAAAGGGATAGTAAGTGCTGGTGTTCCCATGTACCATCGACAAATCCTACACTAACCCCAGAGGAACCTGCCAGCAGCAGAGGTTAACCAACAGCAGCTCTGGCCACCACTGCTCAAATGTGTTGCTGAAGGAAGAGAAAATGATGATGCTCCATATGTTTATGAGACTCCATCCATATATATGTGTGTACATAATACCTACTACTATAAGGCAGCTTTAACATAATATCCTGGTTAAGAAGATCACAAACCTGGAAGTGGAAGAGGAGAATGAACTGGCAGGTGGCAGGCTGGGACTCACTGGAAGGTATCCCTTGCACCACTTCTGTTGAAGCCAGGCCACTGTGTAGTGGTCAACAGTGAACTTGGGGAGGCAGCAAGCATGAAAGAGCACAGTGCAGTAAGGACAGAAACACTGTGTTTGTAAATACGTAACACCAGCAGCAGATAGGTTTCTCAGCAATGTTATGTGTCATAACACAGCTAGGTTCCCTTCCTTCTAGTCCCTCAGGTTTCAGCTGCTAATTCTGCTGCTCCATTAGCTGGAGAAAATGCTAAAATGCTCTGTGGCACTATGAGATGGAGATAAGACGTAAAAGGAGGAAAAGGTTTTTGTGACTAAATGCACCCCAAGTAGGGAATACTGGGGAACCCTGTGCTGAGATTTTCTTCTGCTGTTTCTTCTGGCTGATGTTTTTCATCATTCTTGCCCAAGGACTTAGAGGTAAACACAGAAAAACAGCAGTAAAGAAACAGCCTCTTCAAATGAAGGCTCTTACTATCCCAATTTTAAGGTTTCAAGTTTAATTCCAAGTTGTGCTACTGAACGGTATTACATAAAATGGTTACTGAGTTATACAAAACTAGTTTGATCAGTGACTCACTGCTGTTTTCAAGGGAAATAACTTTCCTGAATTTAAATTAGGACATTTCCATTAGTTCTCTACAGAAATAAAACACTCCACACATGGAAATGAAACATAAACAATTTAAACAACTTAAATGACATGACCTTTCCAACATATTTGCTCTTCTATATCTTCTTAGAAGCCTTTCTGAAAACATATCCTAGTATCATCCCTCAGGGACTGTGCATGAAATAAAATTTGTAGGTCTAGTATTCACAAGAGATGTTTGGAAGCATCAAGACGGAAAAGAGCAACAAGCTCTCTTTCTAATGATAGCTTAATCTTCAGGCAAAATTTTGTCAGCTCTGAGCCAAAATACCTTACATAACATCTGCCACAGCACTGGAGACTTTATGAGAGTGCACATGGAGCAACCCCTTCTATCATCAGCTTTGTTTTCATCTTTTATGTACTAGTTAATGTTAATACTAATAAGCTAAACTACTGGGCTCTGCCTACCTTAATGTCAAAGCATTTCTTCCAAAAAATACAATAATTTCCACCAGAGTAGCTGTTGCCACCAGAGACTTTCTTGGAGGTAAGAATATTATAATGACAAAAGTAGACTTTTTCAAAGGCTGACTCACTGGACAGAAGGGTGGGAGCATTCGTTGCCCTGATCAGTGACCTCCCCATAGCAAATGTACTTTTGCAAAAAATCAAAAATTATTGAGGCACAGCATCATGAGGCAAGAAAGAACAAAACTTGTTAACTGTTAAGAAAAAAAGAAAGGAAGTATTCCATTTTGCTTTCTAGCTCCGAGTCTTTTAACACATCCATCCCGGCTACAGTCAAGATAGGGAAAAACTCTCATCTCCAGTCTCCAGTGAGGTTCTGCAGGTTACATCTCCTCTTCTTGCATGATATCAGAATTGCCACAAGTAGCAATGACAATGTTGATCAGCCTGCAAAATCTGGGATGGGGAGCCCAGAATGAAACAAATTTAGCTAAACTAAACAGAACACAGTTAAGCTAGTTAAATGAACAACTTTCATAGGCACTGGTGCTAGTGGGAAAGTAGCATCAAATGAGCAGATCTGAGAGAGAAACAAGTGAGAGATTGTGAATATGGAATTTCACAAAGTCATTTTTATCAAGGGTTGTTTTTTGTTTGTTTGTTTGTTTGTTTTCATTTTTTGAGATGAGAAGCAGAAATGAATATTCAGAAGGGATGCAAACAGGTCTGGAGAGTGGCAGGCATATGTGGTTGCTGTTCCTTCCTCGCTAGACCTCAGAGTATTATCCAGTTTTCCCTTTTCCCTCCCAAACAAAAAAGAGATACATATTTTATGGGTGAAAATCCATCTGCCAACAGATTTTGTCAGGAGATCCCAAAAACTTCTGGAGTTAAAAAGAAAACCCGCTGAACCTGGAAGACTACGGAGTTAAGATGAATAGACTCAAAGTGAACACTGACCTTGGTGGACAACCAACCAGCAGTAGCCTGACTTGCTTGAACTTTACAGCTCAGTTATCTACACTTCAGCAAATAAACAAATCACAATAAATCATTTTATGATATAGCAAAATCACAATGTGAATATAACAACTCTAGATAAGTTCATTGCTAATATAAATGATATGAAATGCAGAGCAGTGCATGGATGCTCAATAACTGACAGAAACAGCTGAGAATGGGATGCACTTCCAAAACACTACTGGCTGTATTTGGATATGCCTGTTAAATATTTATATAATAAACATAGAATAAATGGTCAAAGCAATCAAATATTCTTACCTTTGGTGACTAGTTGAATACTAGTTGAATACTCCCATATGTTAGCGATCAGATCACCATCTCCTTTTGATTTTTAAGGCATTAAAAGCACTTCTACTGATTTGAAATTGAGAAAATATTTCTCACAATCATTTGTTACACATTAGCAGTTACAACCAGTTTTTAAATACTAGCAGTCTAGGCTTTCAAAATACAGGCTACTCCAAATATCAACAATCTACTTTGAATAGAAATAAATACACCAATCACTATTTATCTAACACCTGTAATTATCTGTTTTCTTTTGCTTGGATGACTTGTAGTCATGAGTGCATTAGAGCAGGCAATCATTCCTTTCCCTAAAGAATTCTCTTTTTGCTTAATTCTAATGGGAGTCACAGTTTAACTTTGTGCTTGAAATAAATCACTGTGAAGTCAGTGTAGCATCCAAGCCTGCTGGGAAAAATCTTACAGCAAACATTACCTGTCCTGCTCAGTAAATCTTTCCTGCTCTTTTCTCAACAGTCATTTCTCTGTTTCCTCCTTTGCACAACATACCCTTCCTTTTGTGTCTGGTGATATCTTCAATACAGACAGTATGTATTACTTTTAATAATAAAGAATTATCGGGATTTTTTTTTCTTTCCCCTGCTTGCTGAATTTTTAAATGTATATACTTTATGCTTTAAGGGTGATCTTAATTCTTAGCTGTATCTTGTGACTTAATGTGCATCACTGAGTAG
>NW_010293378.1:0-37595 GCF_000700745.2 Antrostomus carolinensis
AGGAAGGCAGCAGCTTTGCCCCACTGAAGTATGAAAAGCCCTTTTGTGCTTTCAGTGTCAGGATTTCATCCTTTATCTGTGGTCTTATTGTTCTGTGCTGCTCCTAGCACCCACAAGGGTTGTCACATCACCTGGGCAGTGGTGCTGTATTTTAAGTGTGCCTGTGCTAGTTCCTTAATTGGTACTCTTCCTCCTCCCTGGGGCAGGGATGAAGGGCACTGGCACGTTGGTGGGTTTCCTGACTTGTTTGGGGGCTGCATTTCTCTTTCCAGGTGGGAGCAGTCAGGAGGGAGACCGGCTGAGGAACCCGTGGCTGTGCCACCTGGTCCCATGTAGGCAGATGGACACAGCCTCCAGTTCTCCCTGCCACACACCCAACCAGCCCAGTGATGGGCATCCCTGAAGTCATGTCAACAGGCTCATGAGGCTCAGCACTCTGAATGTGGGCTTTGATTGTGTTCTATTTATATTGCTGAAAACATTTTTCTCAGCATCTGTGAAATCACTGTTAAGTGACCCCAGTGAATTTTGTTTCTCACTGTGCTTTTGTTTTACTTTTCAGCCTCAACAAGTGGTTCAAAAGAAGCCTGCTCAGGTAAGAAAAGCTAATTTAAATCCTTTAAACTACTTTAAATAAAGTAATTTTCTGAAGTTTAAACTAGTCTCCTTTACTGTAAAGAATGAAGGGAAATACATCAACCGTATGAGCTGAAGGACAGCCGTTGGCTTGCTCGGCACAGCCACCAGAACATTTCATGCAGTGGCCCTTGGGAATGAGAGGAGGAGGCAGTGAATGGTGCTTGCTCAGAAATGTCCTCTTTCTGCAGCAGCCACCTTGTGATGCTAATGCAGGCACATGCACACATACAGCTGGTACAAGTCTGGCATGTGATAGGTGTCTCTGTGTGTCATGAACATGAGTCAGTGGGGACTGCTCAGAGCAAGGAAGGGGCATAGGTGTAAAATCCTTCCCCCCACTGGTCTAAAGGCTTCTCTAAATCCACAAAAGAAAATAGGCTGAACTTGGTAACTAGACTGGATCCATTGTAAAGACTAATACATTTGAGCTTCTGTTGGATGGTATTATTCTTCTTTAATACCTTGGACAAACTGCAAGCTAGGGTATCATGAAACTGGTCAAACACTGTATTTACAATTACCTCCATGTTTTTTCTCCAGCCCACCTCCTGTTAAAAAACAAACAAACAAACAAATGCCCCTTTGCTAGTCACCTCCATGTTTTTCCTCCAGCCCACCTCCTGTTACAAAACAAACAAACAAACAAACAAATGCCCCTTTGCTACATATATACCAACAGAGAAAAACCTGTGGGTGTGGGAGCAGGTCCGTCTATGCCTGGCAGAGTCCATGGGCTGTGCAGCTGTACCCCGGTGAATATGAATAATTGCTGAGTCAAGAGCATAAAGGGTCCATTGCTTTTCTGGAAAGAGGTCTGCTTTCAGAAGGGAATAATACTTTTGTTTTTCCACCTTATGGTTTTAATATGTTATTGTACAGTATACATTATTATAATGTCTACTGTAATCTGAATTAGGAGCTGTTACATAAGAAACAGAAAACATCCTAGCTGTGAGTTGAAGGGGTGAAATGATGTAACTCTCAAAAGCATGTGCAGGAATCAGGTTTCTAAAAAATAAACTAATACAGTCACAACAATGATGAATCCATGGCACTGGCAGTAATATTAACGTTTCCAAATGGCGAATAAAACATACAGAATGAATGTAGTAGTATTTTCAAGTGAGGCAAGGTTTGCAAGGAGAAGTAATGTCTTTTATTAGGCTATCTTATGCAAGAAACACAACATCAGTCTCCATGGACTTACCATCCATAACCTTCTAACTATACCACAGAGTTCAAAACACACCAAGTTGTTCTAATAAAAGATATTTCCCCTCCCTACTCTCGCTTTCATTCTTCAACTGTTACGGCCGCAGTCAGGATGTTCTTACTACAACATGGCAGTAAATCTGCTGGTGGGCACAAAGCCAGCCATCTCCTGCGTGGCACCTGGGAGACAGGGAGGCTTAAACCCTGCTATGCAAAGGAGGCCAAATCTAGGAGCCAAAGGCTCTGGGAGGCTGTGTTGCAGTTTCCTCTGATAAATAGCAGAGCTCATCCCCACCGGGGTCAGTGGGATGAAGGGATCTAGAGCTGGTGGCTCTGCCACAGCCCAGCCTGACAGAGGCCACTGCTGCTGATGGCACATGTGGTGCCACTTGCTCTCCGATCTCTCCAGGCACTTATTCCTGTCTTTTGTTTGTATGAGCCCTAGCACAAGAGAGGAAGAAATGGCTGGGACTAAGGCTGGGGTGGAGTGTGGGAGGACAAAGAGGGGACCCGGGTCTCCATCTTTTGGTAGTAGAGCAAAGAAACAACAGATTTAATTGATGGCAAAATGATGTGGGTGTTTGAATTGAAGCACAGGGTTCCCTGTATGGATCTTCCTGTCCCTTCTTTCCCAAAGCGGTGGCTCCAGTGGGGATGCTGTAGAGTGTTTCAGCCAGCTGGATGCAGCTGCTGCTGCACGGTGCCTCGGCAACATCTCCATGGTCAGAGACAGAGAGAGAGAAAAGGAGACCCTTTGACATTCCCATTAGTAATGGAAATGTTTGTATAGAAAACAAGGAGACACAGAAGAATGCATGAAAAGAGAGAGGCAGCTTTTTAGAAATCCCTAATCATCACAACACAACCAGTGAAATTACACTCTTTTAAATTATTTGTGTGACATATCTTCATTCAGAGAACATTTCTTTTTTTTAATCCTTGGCCTTAGGGATGTTCAGTTAAATCATTAATCATTAACTTGTCTTTAACCCTTCCTGGTTTTAATAGGCCCTTCTCCCACGCTTATGCTATCACAACATTGCGGTTTTGCTGGGTGTGGGTGCATGGCAGAGAACAAAAATTATCACTGTGAGCAAGTGCTCGTGACAGTGTCTTCCTGAGGCTGAAAGAAGGAGGAGGTAAAACACTGCAATTCCTGGGATGATCAGGAACGTCATGCTGTTGGGTTTCACTTAAGTCTGGTTGCCTTTCTCCGTTTTCTTTTTATGCTACTGAATTTCCTTTTAAAGGACGGAGGTTCAGACTCAAAATTAACAACAAGAACATGAGCTCATGCAGGCTTCCTAATCTGAGCTGTCTCAGGAAATAGTGATAAATTATATAAACATGGGGACTACATGGAAGTTCATGGAGGATAATGTAAATCTTACACTACATTCAGAGGAATCTCTTCCTTTTCCATCTGTTTCCTTCAAAATATCCTCCCAGATGGCTTTACCATGTGGCAGTCTGGATTACGTTAGAAATGTATCCTTTCTTCATCAGTAGGGACTGTAAGAGGTTACAGTCAAGAACTGCTGTGTGATGGTGAGTGTGTTACCCCAGCCTGCCTTGCTAAAAGTGGAAGAAATTCTTGGTCAGGTTTCACCCCTGAGTGCTGGGCTTTGAATTTTGGTGTATTCTCAAAGATTTCTGTGAGCATTAGTTTACATCGCCATTACTCTTGCTACTGTTGCTAGTACTTATGCCTCTTGGGTTTTTGACACTTTTAAAAACATAGAAACAGCAAGGCCAGATAAAATTCTCATTTTATGAATAACAGCTCTGTTCCCATTACTGTTTCCCAGATTTTAAGCATCGTGCAGGGCTCCATCATGCTCTTAATGTCCAGTTTAGGGCTACACAGCTGCCTGTATAAACCTCTACAATATCTTCAAACATCCCCAGAACTATGAAGATTTACCATATCATTAATAGAAACCTTTAACTACTGTGGTCTGTACACACATTTGTAATAATCACTGACAGATACTCTCACACTTCCTTGGGGGAATAAGGAAAAGATAGCCAGCCTAACTGCGTGACATCGGTAAGTTTTGCACCTTTACATAAATATGTGCCTAAACCTCAAAAACAAGGCACTCCTTTGAAATCAGCTGTCTCCAAAGAATGGACAACCCGATCTTACAATCATGATGCAGTAATACTTTTACTGAGGCGTGCAAATAAGCAGTCCAAATAGAAATATAAATTTCTCAATTTCATTATTTTTAAGCTATTTGTAGCAGCTGTAGCCTCAGCCATATGGGGGAGTTAAACTCTTTAATAATACAAAGGAAATAGATATTTTTAGGACAACATCAAGAAAGCTATCAAAGTTTTCTGGAAACAGGACATGTTTTATTTTTATCATATCTGGAGAGAAGAAATACTCCGAGTGTAAAACAGCCCTTTGAAAATCTTCTTATAATCTCTTGGGAGGTCTATTAAAATCTGAAATCCTTGCAAATCCTTTGCAAGTCTGAGTCTGAAAGATGGCATATCAGTCAGAAAGACAGTGTATCAGTCAGAAAAGTACACATAAAGTGTACATAGAGACGTGTACACAAAAAAGCCTACAGAAAAATTACACCAAAAGTACACATAAAGTGTGCTTTTCTACCTAGTGCTAAATGCATTCAATGCTTTTAGAACAACATCCAAAAAAATAAAATCCCAGCAAGAACAGAAACTAAAAAGAAATGTGTTATTTTCTATAGAAAAGAAAATGTAGATTCACTGTATTTTTTCCTGTTACACATTTTTTAGTCTTGGTATCAATAAAGTTATTCATGTTGATTAGTCATAATATATATAATGACTAATATTCCAGAATATATATATTCTGGAAACATATAACAACCTCTAGTTATATGTGTTCCCCAGCTGCATCCATCACATATGCTTACTCAATGTAGGGCACAGTAAATGCTAAAAGTGTCACACAGGCTCTGCAGCCCAGGATCTAAGTTAATGATTCACACATTCATAAGCAGCAGACTTTGTGAGCAGAGCTGAGCCTGGGACCTGTGGTGGTTGTGTGGCAGGTCCCACGCGTTGGGACACCCTGGCTGTTGGGCCCATGGTGCAGGTGCTGCCTCACCTCTCTGTGCCATGCAATAAATCTGCATTTCCACAAACTTCAGATGTTCTGCGTATGTGATAACCACCACCTGTGGATTTATTGTTTTCCCTTCTGTGAAATCCTAGAGAGAAATGTGGTCAAAATACTCCAGAGGTCCACTTCAGCAGGTTGAAAATAAGCTTCCAGTGTCACATCCTTCACAGCCATGCAGGTGCACATACACATCCGAAAGAGCGTGTGCCACTGTCCGAGCCACCATGTGTCCTGCCGAGCCAGGAATATTGCAGCATTACTTGGCTGTAGAAACATTTAAACATCTCTGCCCTGGAGGTTGACCTGGTGCCCCGGGGTTTCATTGCTCTTCCCGCTGCATCCAGCAAGCTGTGTTGCGCGTCATGTACTTTTTCTGTGTTTACTGATATGGAAAGTCAGAAAGTTGTCAGATCCCAGAGGGACAAAACTTTATTTTACAATGGTACGTGGGATTTTATACTTCAGAGTAGAGTAACTGCATGTGTGTTTTACACACCACTCCAGAACATCCTCTGAAAGGCTGATTTACCATTATTTTATTATTGTTATTTTTAGAGCAAATACTGAATGTTTTCCCAAAAACAGTGGTAGGGGACATCTTACATGTGCTAGAGGCCCTTGGTACCACGTACACGTGTGCCAAGCAAGTGTACATCACAGCTCTGTCAGCCCATTCTCACTGCACCTCCTATGTGGAATGTGGTCCCAATGGAGCTGCCCAAAGCTTTCCCAGCAGGGCTGAGCTTGGGACCTGCTGTGGGGCCCTCTGGCTCAGTGCCCTGCCTCCCACCACCACCTGTCAGGGGGATGATGCTTGTTGGAATTGGTCAGAGGTTTTACATAAAAGGCTTCATGACGAAATAACTTGGTTTTATTGACCCTTTTCCCCATAGGTATCCTTGGAATTTTTGTTTTTTTCCAAAGCTTCATAATATTATCATCACTTGGGGACTGAGGTTTTAAAATCAAAATAGGATTTGATTTTGGTTTTTGAACACTTTTGCTCTGCAAAATCCTTCCAGATTTTGCTTCTGAGTGTTCTGGAAACATTTTTCTGATCTGAAAACATCATTTTAACAAATGGATAAAAATGTCTTGGGAAGTCTTATGAAAAATGCCTCTAATTTGAAAATTATGTTTCATTGTTACCAGTTCGGCTCTTTATATTTCAAGCAACATGCAGAATGCTTGGTGTAAAAGGAAAATGCAAAATTGTGATAATAACAGATATGTAGACTGGAGCCAGAATTATTAAGAAATTAAGTGGATGCCTGAACTGCAGGAGTGGACCTACCATTGCTCTGGGAGAGATTTGAATTTGATTTTTAGGAAATTAGGAAAGTCTCTTGCTTTCTTCCTGGATGCAGTAGATGGAATCTCATGGAGAGTGCTGGGCTTACTTTCTTTCTCCTTCCAAGGCAAAATGGTTTACAAAGGAAGACGTATTCGTCTATTCCCTGTTTATTGTGACAGGGAGACAGAATAGTTTGTCTGATGACTAAAACAAAAAAGAGCACAGTTTTTTGACATAAAACAAAAAAAAAATCTGGGGAAAAATATAGAAGTTGCAATTACCAGTTCTATGGACAGATGAAACACTATTCTGTGTAAAGAATGAGGACCAGAAGAGGAAGTCAGATATTTCTGACAGCAAATATTTTGTTATTTATGTGACATAACTTCTGAATAGACTCCGAATACTGTCATTCAATGAGGCTACACCTAAATACCCCAATTAGTGTAAGATTCAGGTTTCCAAGGTTTTAAGTTTTTATGATTGCCGTTTACTACAGAGCTATGAAACAATGACATTTTTTAGATTGTTGCTTCCAGAAATTTGGCTATAAATAAATTAAACAAATAAATTCAGATATTGTGTGACCAGAAAGAAGGGAAGAAATTACCTTTAGGACAGGAGTATAGTCAGATATTCAGTCACTTTTAAATAGTCAAAAATCAGAAATACATACAGTGATCTGAGCAGCAGATTGCTGCTCTATAAGGCTTTTTTTTTTTTACATTTTTATAGTTCCTTGTATTGATGGTGGTAGATCACAGCTCATTTGAGTATTTTCTTCAACTGAACCCTTCCTACCATAGTAAGAGGTCACTCAGCATTTCCACCATGTCATGGAGAATGCAAAGGGAACAGACATGCTTTTTTTCAGATATGCAAATAAGCTTTGTAATCCAGCCCTCAATCTTTTTTATTTACCTGGAGATACACAGGCAGCCCTGTTTCCCTGCAGGCAGCATTTGGGTGTTTATAATAGAGAAAAGGACAAAATGCCCAGCTCCCTGCCTGCCCAGTCTCTCGCATTCAGCAGGCACCTTATCTTCACCACAGGACCCAGGAACTCTTGGCCAGAGGCTGCACTGCCATAAGGTGCTGCCTTTCTCTCTTCTTGTGTAAGGGAGATGTGAGAACGCACTCAGTCATGATTTGATGTGACTAAAAAGGAGTCAGATTTAGCAAGATATTTTTGCTTCATGGCTTGCTTGTCAGGGACTGTCTAGGGGATTCAGAGTGTTGCATGCTGCAACATGTCGCCTGGAGGTGTCTTGTCCTTGTCAGCTAGTTTCTGAGTCAGTCAAAGAGCAGTAGTGCCATGGCATGGCCCAACACAGGAGGAGCTTTCAGCTCTGAACAAGAACAAAAAAAGGTTATTTTAACTGTTCAAATATGCAACATTCAATTCCCTTGAGACAAGCCCTAGAGCAAGAGGCAGCTTTCTGAATGCAGCACTGGTTGCACATTTGCCCATTCAATACAAACCTACCCTCAGGTCACTGCTTTTTCCGTATGTGCTGGGCAAGACCCGACCCTAATGGCACATAGGAACAACGTTCAGGGACAGCAGCTGTTAAGCCATTCCATGTGTAGCACTGGGAGCAGGCGCAGCAGTTGGTGGTAGAAGGCTAGAGGCCAAAGGGGTAAGCGAAAACATTTCCCTAAGTCAGCAATGCTCCCATCTCTCTGCCTCTTCACTCTCCCCTCCCTGCTTGGGGAGGAAGCCTAAGACAGGCAGGCAGTGGCTGTGGACAGGGTGGCTTTGTGTTTGCCCCCATGGCTGTGGCCACAGGAGCTGTTTAGGGAGGTATTCCATCCAGTTCAGAACTTGATTCTGATTTGATGTGAACCAAAATCTCACCAAGGATAGCCAGAAGAGAAGGGGGTGTGATGTGTGCTTGGGAAACACTGTTGAGAAAGATGGCTGGGCAGGGAACAGTGTCTAAAAAAAGTCAGTCAGGTGTAAATTAACCAGTGCTACTTTTGCATACACACGCTACACATTTTGGCCAAGATTTTCAAGAGTAACAATGTGCTAACTTGCTAACACTTGGGTATCTTACTTAACAGACATACAGGTTTCTAGGCAGTACTTGGCTATCCCCTGAAAATTTTATTTTAAGATGTTTCCATCTTGAAGTTGAAACTACCAGAACAGTGAGCCTCTGAATTTATAGCAACAAATATAATCAAAATGCTAATTAGCAAAGATGAGGTGTATCACAAGACCGTGCATGAAGAAAGTGCCCTTCGCTGAGAGCTTGGTGCCTGAGCTTCTCATAAAGGCTCAGCGTCATTATGGCTCCTCCACACCTAGCTGAAGTCACTGAAAGATACCCTATTTCCTGACATAAATATTATTAATAGATACCCCAGAGCTGTAACCCAGCTCATCTGCTGTGCTGAAAAACATGGCATATGAACCTTCTATGTAGCCACTTCTAGAATTAGCTACATCTTTGCTCTGCCAGTTCGGGACCATATAAATTCTGCTGCAAAATGTTTAAAATGAGGTATGCTGCAATGGATATGGAATAAGCTAACCACAATGAAAATCAAAGTTAAGACCAATGAAAATACTTTTTTTTTTTTTCTGTTAAATAATTTGCAAGGATGGTCAGTTACAGTATTTGTGTACCAGCACTATTAAAAAAGATTTGGCTAGGGAAAAGAGCAGTATGCTCAGTCCTTATTAACTGATAGACATCTTTAAACATGTTATGGAAGGAAGCAATAAGAAGCCAATATTGTATTTTATTCTGGAGTGTCCATGACATCTGGGGAATTTTATAAGGTCCTCTTGGTGCCCAAAATAACATTCTTGAAATAGAAGAAAACTAAGAAGCATTTCACAGCTACTCTGTCAGTCACTGAGGGGCATTTGTGGAATTTGGTCGAGTTTAGTTCCTTGAAATCATTGCTGCCATGCTACTCTGAGGTGACATCTGGCCTCCTTGGGCAGCCTGTCAGCTTGTGACACTTGTGCCAAATGTTAAGGCTGGGATGGATAGGCTGGACCTATGAGCGTACCTCCTCCCTTTCAGCTCAGAGAGGACAACTCAGGCAAAGGATTCATAAAATGAGCATGAAATAAAACCATGATAGACACTCTAAAACCACTCTCCTCAGTGGAGCTTCCATCCGGTATTGCTTCTGTTGGTGCTTTCACTGTGCTGTCCCTTAGTGCTGTGATGGTGTGAAGCAACCCAACCATCAGGCACTGGCTGTGACAGACAGGCTGCCGTTTGGGGGACCGTTCAGAGCTCATGGTCATCAATTGCTTGTTGGATATTGTGAGCGTGGTGCTGCTGTGTTTATAGACACAGTAAAAAGTTTGGGAATATCACAAGCTCTTAGTAGACTATTCAGTGAGAATTATGTTCCTAGGTTGAAGGCTACAGGACTGTATGTAGGTGGTTTTCAGACATCAGCACATTGCCAACAGCTCATGAAGAACCTAAACCTTTGGGCAGTCCAGTGTTTGTAAACGTCTTCAGTTTATCCTTATAATGTGCTTTTCTTGCACTGAGGAAGGAAGAAAGCCATTCAGAACAACTGCCTGACTGTTGGGCATTATAGCACTCTCATCACCATAGCAAACTGTCTCGTGGATCCTGTTTCATTGGGATCCCAATGCCACAAATGTTAAATTCTTTATGAAGTCTGCTCCAGCAGATGGTGAGCATCACCATGATGAAATTCTGCTGCTGATGCAGTTGTAAGGCATTACTGGAAATGCCAGAATGTTTTTAGAAAATGTTGGCCAAAATCTCTCTTTAGAAATTACTGTTACTTGTATTAGAAAGGGAAATAATCTCAACAGTGTACTTCTTGCTTTGCCTCTGCTCTTTCAATGTAGTCACATTGTTTCGGGCTGATCTCTGATCTCAGGTTTGGAGAGTTATTTGCCACACAACAACCATGGGAAAAGAGAAGGAGAGAAATAAAAAAAATCATCACCCACATTCTGCCCGAATTCAGATCTCAGATTTCCCACATCCTGGTATTTAATTTCTCACAGAGTTACCAATGGTTGATCTCATGGCAGGATTAGTGGGAAGAAAAATGAGAGCTCCATTGAAACCAGACTTGAGTCTGGAAGGAAGGGACATGTGAGCTCTAGGACCTGGGAGATACAGGATTCGGGGCAGTGAATGGCTTCCACCCCCTCCCCTTCCCTGATTCTCATGCTTATTTTGAGGCAAAATCTGGAAACTGAAATCAGAACGGCAAAGAGACAGTTACAGTATGTTAGGCTGCTCGCCCATAGCTTTAATAGTCTCCTGAGAACTGTATTATATAGTGAGGCATTAACTGTAATTTACATTAGTATTTTTTTATGTTTAGGAAGAGGAGAATAGATTAACATTGAGGTATAAATTGCAGTAAATCTGTCTCAGTCCTAAAAGAAAACATGTTTTCAACACACATTTCCACCAGAATACCTTTTCTGATTTGATTATAGATGTGTTCAATTGGAAAAGAAACTCTCATAAAAGATTCTGTAATCAAAAGGAAATAATCACTGTCTATTAAATTGGACAGCCCCACTCACTTTGAATCAGACTATCTTGCTTACAGAACAAAAAAGCTTCGCCCTGTGGTAGCATGGATCACGGCACAGATGGAGCTTGAAAAGTTGTGCTGCTGAAGACCATACTTTTTGCCCTTTCCACCAGATTGTGTGGAGATAATCAAGAAGTTGAAAAAAACCTTTAAATGCATCACTCTAAATCCTTTAGGAGTTGAACATATTAAGATGACAAGAAGAGTATGTCATTAAACCATAACTACCCTTTTTGGATTACCTGGTATTTGTAGATTTATTGGCAAGATGGCTTAAATTAGGGATATATTTTTAGCCTGCAGCATTACATCATAAAATAGCAGCAGAATTCTTTGCAGTAAAAAAAGGGAGGGGATGGGGCAGGGAGTTTGTTAAAACCACCACAAACTTATTTTGCTCTTTCACCTGCACAAAGAGGTGCTCCATGGTTGCACAGTCAGTAGAGATTGCAAGAAAAGCATTTCCATTCCCCTGTTTTGCTCAGGAGTCCTCGCCCTGCCTTTTGGTGCAGACCTGCTGTTTAGTCTGAAACTGAAAATTAAACCCAGAACTTCAGCCCTCAAAGTTAAATACTCTGCTTTACTGCCAGCACACAGCCTCACCAGTGTCTGTGTGGTAAGATCTATGATTAAACTCTTTAGATGCTTTTAAAAACGTTTTACAAGTCTGTTAAGCTTTAGTGTTTTTGTTTCTTTCGGGGGTTTTTTAAAGAAAAAAATCATTTAACTGAATTATACCACTAAGTCTCACATGAACTCTGCTGAACAAGATCTGAGAGCCTCGCTTGCTCTTTCAGAAATATGTTTCTCATTTGGGGGGGACACACACACACACAGAGACACACGACTTTTCTGAGCACAACCTGGGGAAGGTAAAGCCCTGTACATTTAATTCTGTCCTTCAGAAACAAACAACAACAACAAAGAAGAAAGGAGGGAAAAGGGGAGACTGAGGAAGAGGGACAGCAGGAGCAGAGCCCACCCCGAGGCCTACGCTGGCGGCTAGCAGCATGGTGCAGGCTGGGTGCACAGCCGCCAGCCGCTCGGTCTTGGGGCTGGTGCTCGTAAAAATGTCACCAGTGCACTTCCACTGTGAAAGGCCCTTTTATCTTCCCTTCCTGCAGCCCCTTTCCAGCGGGTACGCAGGGCCGGGCCCAGCGGCTGCCGCGCGGCCTTCCCGCATGGCTGGGCCCTAATGAGGTGTGTGCGGCTCTTGGCTGCAGGTTTTCAATCTCTTTCTTATTACTTCAAAGCTGCTGCTCCGAGGTTCAGACAAGTTTGATCACTTGGCAAAATCTCTCAGCTGGGATCCAAAAGGGAAGATGCTTTTTTTTATTATTTATCATCACAGATAGATAGCTGTTCACAAACCGCAGTTACCCATGCCTCCATGGACTGAGCCATAATGCTTTTTTAAGTGATAAAGAACCGGAGGTGAATAACTTCTGGCAGTTGCTTCCTGTCTGTAACAAGCAGTTGTTTTTAGCTGGGGGGGGCGGGGGAAGAAGAACAGAAATTTAACAAGCCTTACTTTAGTCTCCTTTTCATGTTCTAAAATGGGGAAGTTGGGGGGTAAAAGGTAAACGATGTTGGTTTGACCTCCATTTCAAAGCCTGTCCTGGCGTTCCTTCCCCTACTCTGTCTGGCAGACCTTCACCACAGTCCTTCCTCTGTCACTCAGCATAAAACATGCACAGAAACCGGTACTTTTTAAAGTACCACAGGGGATCAGGAGGAAGGCAGAGTCCCTCGGCCCACCTGTGTGGGCTCCAGTCTCCCTTTGGGCTTTGCTGTCTCCACTGCCAGAAGAAAGCCGAGCTAATGCAGTGACCCAGAGCGTTTCAGTGGACACTACAAGCCCAAGGATTTTTGAAGATTGGTGTCCACCTTTTTGTGCTCTTTCATCTAGTTACCGACATACATATTATTGTTTAGAGACTATCGTTAGAGCCTCTGCTTGCCTTATGCTCCGATCTGGATTTTGGCTCTGGAGCATGGTATGCTGTGTGCAGAGCAGTTTACCACTCCTCCAGTTTACAGCCTCCACAAGAGGTTTGTAAGAGCAGCTTCTCAAAGTTTGGGTTAGTCCAGCTCAGTTGTATATGTTTCTAACAGCACTGCTGCCTTCTTTTCATTAATATTTTATTTCCTTCTCACCAGAATTGTTTATGTCTCGTAGGACTGAAGCTCTCAAAGGCAAAATGCGTCTCTTGTCAGTGTTAGCACAGAACCCGCGATTGCTTCAAGCACCGTTTTCACTTTAGATCTGTGCTTTGCAGACTTTAAATGATGCTTCCTGCAAAATTCTTCTGACCAGTAACGAGATTTTTCTTTTAATCACATGGGGAACAGATTTTTCCGAAGTGTTTTGACCTGCTTAGGTCAAAAAGGCACTTGCTATACTCAGATGCCAAAATGCGTTTAAGAAATCTGGCCTGATGTAATTTAGACAGCTGAGTCTCGATTTCAAAAGGCTTCAGCAGCACAGACTTCAGCAGTGCTGAGCGACCTGCTGCCTTGCAGAAACGTCATTGCTGAGGTAATTTCAGGGCTGCTCTAAAATCCGTGGCAAAGTTGGGCACCTGGAGCTGAGGTCCGTTTAAGCACATTGGTAGGAGACATTGAGAGGCAGAGCCTAAGGCAGGTACTTTTTAGGGTATCTAAACCTCAGCCAGACTGATTCCTGTCTCTGGAAGTTCTCAGAGTGAACCCTCCTGGATTTAAAAACTCTGTGTCAGATAAACCCTTTCTCTCAAAGTAACCAGAGAGACTCATTATCACTCCATTACATCAAACAGTTCTCCTAGTAGGAGATAAGATAGGAGATAAGCGAAATGTTTTTGAATCCCCCTTAATCTAACAGGAAGAAGAGACTTGAATCTATGTTTAAAGAAGGCTGTTCTAACTTAAAGGGGAATGTCCCGTCCTGTCCTGATCCCCTCCAGTTATCTGAACCTGTTACTCAAGGACCAAAACTTTACCAAGCCCTGGGAGACACTTCCTGCAGCAAAGGAAGGGGTAGGAGCAGTTCGTGGGTGTGGAAGGATGGTAGCTCTCTCTGACCTCTACTGCTGTTGTTGGCCTGGGCCATGCTCACCAGCACCTGAGTCCCAGCACAGCCCCAGCAACTTCACTCTGGCTGCCCCAGAAGCTAGTTCACTTCCTCCAACAGCTGGGGATGTGGATTATCCAGTAATCCCCATGAACAGCCTTTTTGCTAGTCAAGCACTGTTGTTCCAGCAGTGAAAGGAACACCCTTAATTTGCTTACTCAAAAGCCACAGGCTGGTCACCTGCAAGACAGCATCAGTGTTTTGCTTTATTCTCTCTGCTCCCTTTCCATCCCTCACAGAATATTTGATTATTTATATAAAAGTGGAGTGACTTCAACAGAAGAAAGATGCATCCTCCGTACACAACAGATTGGTGGGTAGGCTTCTTCCCAGAAGGTAGAAAACCCATCTTGAAGTATCTGCTTCAAATCAGAGAGCATGGAGATTTCAAAACGAGTCTGCATGTGAGGTTCCAAACCAGTGCTATTGCGTACATGTACTCTCACAGATAAGTCCTGCTCTTGCTGTCTGTTGTGCATTGCCTTCCTGAGCATGGAAACTTTGAGGATGCCTCCAAGTCAAAGTGATCTTTAAGACACTTATCAGCCCTTAAACTGTTGCCAAGAGCATTAGACTGCTCTGCACATGCCCACCGGCATGCAGTTAGGCATTGGGAAAGTTAAGTGGCAGCTCAGCAAGGTTGCTTACTGGTGTCTCATTTAGGTGTTCCTGCTCCGGCAGGGGGATTTGACTAGATGATCTTTCGAGGTCCCTTCCAATCCCTGACATTCTGTGATTCTGTGTGATATCCCAGTATTGGACTCAAACTGTAGCCAAGTCTGTAGTGTTTTGAAGGCCAAGATCCTTAGGTGACCGGGTGGACCATTAGAGGCTAAGTCCATATGGACTCAGACGTTTAAAACAAGAATGTTGGTTTCCAGTCCTTAAATCTCAACCCCAGACTGCCCCATCAGCTGCCACCTCTCTATTTGTCTCTCCTTAGGTGCTCTTCTTAAAAACAGTCCAGCAGTAAGAAGAGTTGTATGGCCTTTCTGTTGGTCATGTTGATTTCTTCTGCCCTAATAAATCCTTTTATTCTGATGTGTGAAGTAAATACCTGCAACAATTTGAGCTCTGAATCCAGCTTCTGGAATTAAGCTTTGCCTTACTGCTGAGTGACAGCTGTCACTGAGTTCACTAGTGAACTTTGCAGGGGGTGAAGTAGCTCTAAGCAGCAGATCCCACCTTAAGCTTCAAGCAGAGCAAACCTACTCTGAGCGTCTGTTAATGCTGTAAGAATTTCTGAAGCAGTTTGGCATGTTGGCTGTGGAGCAGTTGGAATGGCACTGCGTCTCAGCTGGGCACAGCCCAGGCCCCTGCGTGTGCAATAGGAGCCACTGGCTTCAGGGACTCCTCTGAAAATATTAGCTTGCATGCTAGGGGATTTGAGACAAGTTAACAGCAGACAATGGTCCACAGTTTGCAAGTTGCTCTTGTCAGCAGTTCTTTTTGACGTATCTATTCAAGCGTACCCTCTCGGGCTTAGAAAGCAGCCAGCAAAATCTGTGCCAATAGCTAATACTTTGTTATAAAATAAAAGCTCTGACAAATTCAGAGGCTCCATATGTAGTATTACTGTGATCTTGCAGTTCATCTCATAAAATTGGTTCTAGTTTTTTTAATCCACGGTGCAGAAATTCATAAGCAGAGGGTAAAAAAACTGAATTACAAGCTGAATTGCCAGTGAGATTCTTCAGGCAAATACAATTGACCTTGAAGTAGCCATAAAGGAGCTTTGCCTTCTAACACTTAAAGGGTGTCAGAACAGAACAAACATTTTCACAAAAATGCCAAACAGTTGCCCTTCTGCTGGTGGAGGGAATGCTCCTCTCAAACAGAAACAGTTGTCTCATCATCGGGTTTTGTCCTGACCACTTGGTGGGGGTCCACAAAAAACAGGAATGCAGAAGACGTACAAAAACCGAACTAAGCTTGTCTGTTCTTGAGGACACCAGAATGCTACTGGCTGCTTTTACTGCCAGAAAAACAACCTGCACCAACCAAAGGTGGATCACCAAGTGGAGGTCTTGGGCAGCAGGTATTGCTACATTTCACCCATGCAGGATGTCATGGGAAAGAAGCCCTTAGGGAACACGGGGTGACTCTGACCTGAAAAGACACTGTATTTTAAATACAGCCTTTCTTTGCACAGCTCCATTCTGGATAGTGCCACTGCTGAGCTTTAGGAATGAGATGCTTATGTCAGTGGTTGTCACTTCACATATTCCTGCAATATATACCAGTTTGGTTTTCCACAGTGGAGAACCTTAAAAAGGAGAGGTGCAGCATCATAGCTCTGGAGAGGGTTAGTGGGTCCACGCATGTTGACACTGCTGTTCTGTGCCCTTTTAGGAGTCCTAGGGGATCACAGACATCCACACAGAGCAGGTGGGCAAGGCACAGGAGACCAGCACCCTTCTGATGTGGCTGCTGGATACCAGATAAGGTACCCTGGGCATGTAAAACAGCTCCATGCTCCTGTCTTCAGGCAACCAGATCCCACCAAGGATGTCATATTTTGAAATCTTGTGTTGGGCAAGCCCAAATAGGCATACTGGCTGCAAGTAGCGTGTCTAACTAAAGCCTGCTGTCCTGCCTTATGGTCCTAACCTTCACCACTGTTAAATCGGGGCTAACAACAGCAGTGCCAGCCCCCCACAGAGTAGCCTTTTTCAGGATTCCTTCTGTGAGCCATTGTGAAACATCTGTCCTTTCTCTCCCGCTGGGACCCAACTTCAGTGAGAGGTGAGGGGGCTGCACTGGTGTGTTCCAAGTCCAATGTACACATCTGCCAGCCTCTTGCCAGTGATACCTCTCAAGAGAAGACCTGTTAATCGTTTGTGCACACAGGAGATTTGGAGAAAGCCTTCTTGCTGCTCTGTTTTGGGAGAGACAGCAGCTCCATATCACTCCTGGCTTGGTGGGGCAGTTACAGTAATTAAGGGTGGAAACAGCTCAGGGTGCTGGCTTGCAGTTTGTTTCACAGAGTCACGCTATGACCTGTAGCAACTCAGGACCAACGTACCCATGCATGGGACAACCGAGGACCGCATGTGCCATGTAGAACTGCCTCTGCGGCACATCCCTACGTTAGTCAGCCCCTGAGGATACATGCATGTGGGGCACACAAATGCACTGGGAGCCACCTGGGATGTTGTCTTAGCAGCAGGGTGTAAAGCCTGAGCTATGCATGTGAGTATTTGCCCGCCCTTCAGGTGTACATCCCATTCGTCCTGAGATCTGCCTGGCTGTGGCTTCCCCATTAGCCGGATCTGACCTGGTTAGTTTGAAGCTTTCTCAGGTTTCTCTTTGCAGGTCTGTTAGCAAAGTCTGTTATGAGCTTGCTGCAGCAGAAAACAAATAACCAGGGGAGTAGCTGTTCAAGGCAAAACTGGGTCGATGAACATTTACGCTCAATTAACACATGTCACCATTCTGTCTCCACAACTAGAGTGAATGCACCTAAAAAGTGAGAACAACCTGAATTAAGGCTGCCACGTAACCTGAAACCTTTGCTTCTTGGCTGAGGGCTTCCTGTGGTGGTGTTGCTGAATTTATGCTCTGCACGGCTATCATGCTGTGACTGAGGGACTTGGATTTCTAATGTCTCCTGTAATGACCGTGCTTTCTTTCTTGATTTTTGCCCTTCTCTTCAACTTGATTGGAAGCACATCTGGACTTACAAAGTATTTCACTCCAGCCCCAGTTCCTCCTTCGACTTTAGACTCAGGGACTGATCTTATGATATATGGCTATGCCATCAATCTTGGTGGGTCTGTGAGGACTTGTAAGTGCCTGGAAGGTGCAGGTAAAGCATCCTTGCCCTGAGGTGCCCAGTGCCCTGACATGCCACATGATGACTCACATCAGTGAATCTCTGGCTGAACCAACGCAGTGCAGAACTGGTTTGCAACTTCTAGGGCATGCACAGTTTTCAAAACCCCTGCCCCCCTCCATCTTTTGGAGAGAAGTGTGTGTGCATGTGGGTGCTGTAGAGGCAAAGGGTTAGGATCACAGCTGCACAAGCTTCTGGTACTTGCAACCAGTTTTTCACCAGTGCAAGAAATCCCTCTCTGTTCCTGTCTTACTGTCTTATACATCTGCATTTTCTCTTTCAGAACCTCTGCTCGTTTCTTCCTTTGGGTCCCTCCATGGATATATGTCTGATTTGTATTATCCCTTTGTTTGAATTGTAAGCACTTCAGAGCAGCAATCATGTCTCCATCTGTGTCTTGACAAGGGACTTACATGATAGGTTGGCTTAAAACCACCCGTCTGTAACTGAGCTATCTTAGGCTTTTGCGAGGAATGAACTTAATGAAGGAAAGTTTCCTTTTTGCTGCACAACAATCTGATCCCTTTGCCAGCTTTTCCTCATGAAAAAAGTCTTTCCCAAGACTGATGTGAATTTGAAGTCTGCCAGTCTCAAATATTTTTTAATAATTGGTTTATTATTTAAATATGGAGGGTGGAGGGGTAGCTTGATTTTTGGTTTCTCATCCTTCCAGGTGCTAGGGGTACACACATTTCCATGTACATATGTCCTTCATTATGTGACTATACATACATAGGTGAAGGAAGAGCTTCTCATTCATTTTCTTGGTCACTGCAGCAGGAGGGCTACAAGGGAAAAAAAAATATTGTGAGATAGACAGTAAAAATCACTAGAGTGGGCAACTCTTTAAATAAAAATAGCTCTCTGTGGTTACCCTGGCTGGGCTCTGATGTATGTCCTTCCACATACTTTGCCTGTCCCTTGTCCTTACTCCATGATCGGAAGTCCACCTTCATGGACAATAAGTCCATCAGGTTTCAGTAGTCTCCTGACAAGCCAAGTGTAAAACAAAGGGAGCTGCCACTCCGTGCCCACACATGTGTGGCCGTCTTCTGGGAAACAGTGATGGGAGGCTCAGGGCTGACTGCAGTGCTGTAAGGAATTAAGCGTGTGATCATCATCAAATACCAAAACATGTCTACTGTATTATGGTAAGAGCACAGAACCCACAGTCATGATTTTTTACTCAAATACTGGAAGGCAAAGCTGGTGTTTGCCTTGATCATCCCAAGTTCTGAATTACCAAGGTTCAAACCAATGTATTTTGCACTGTCTCCCCACGTGTGGCCCAAATTAGAGCCCTTGGTTAGGTGCCTGTAGATACCACTTTTCTTGACTAAAGTGTTCTGACAGTGACAGTCCCGTTCTGAGGGGAAGGTAAGCAGGGAAAATGCATTGCACGTTAACGGGATTTGATGGTGTGTGAGTGCAAGTCTCCCACAAGGGACAAGGTAAAATTTGCTTAATTGTTTCATGAGCCGGGGATCATTTTCGTACCAGTGCTGTGAACATAACCCTGCTAGAAGTGGGCACAAAATATTGTGAGGAAGAAATTGTTCATCTGCATGGTAGATCATTGCCTACTGGAATCTAAATATTAAATGAAAAGTCAAGGTCAGAGGGCAGCTGACACTTGACTTTGCTCTCTTTCCTCCATCCATGGCTTTGATCATGCTACATCTTTCTTTGTGCCTGGTGCTCGAAAGAGTACCCCACGGTCATGGCCTGTTTCCTAGTCAAGAGGTACAAACCTACTGGCTTAAATATCTGAGGTCCGAGCTTTAGCGGGGGGTGGGGGTATGAAGGGAGAGGGGGGAGCGTTTGCTTCATGCTTTTCACATTTCCCACATAACCCAAAGCAGACTAAACAAAACCAGTGTGAAATCTCATGGCTTGATGCTGCTGTGGTTATATTTTTTAAGCTGTCATCCATTCATTGATACTTATGTTTATTTCCTGGATTTACAGCTTTTTTTTTCAGTCTTTTCTTGCAGGGAGGTGGAGGCGGGGCGGTTGAAACCGTTTGAAAGGGGATTGCAGTGAGCAGTGGTCTATCATTAAAGCCCGGTTCCTTGATGCTGCTCCTCTGCAGCAGTGTCACACATGGTAGCATTTAGGAGCCCTTCACAGCTGAGGTGTTTCAAACACTAATGAATGGAAGTTTGGTCCTATAACGCAAGCAAGCTTTAAGGCATGCTTTGCTGAATGGTGTACTGTAGTGGCCTGGGAAAGGAAGAGAGTTATAAATTGTGTCAGTTAGCCACCCAGACAAAATGAAGCCATGTGGAAAATCAAATCTATTAAAGTATGAAGACTGTTATAAGCTGTTTTAAGCTGGTCATTCTTAAAGGGTCTCAGTTGGCTGAGAGGGTAAATTCCTCTTCTTCCTAGATCTTTTTCACGTGCTATCTTAGGCGATGATGTGCAGCGTTTGATAAAAAAGAACTTTTTACTGACAGCCTCTTTTATCAGAAATGTTTATTGCCCACAGTTCACCACCTGTGTCCTGAAAGGGACTGCACATGGGTTAAATAAACAGCATAAGAGCATTGCATTTGGTCAGGCCTGCTGAGGGCAAACATGAAGGCAGCGCTTGGGCAGGGGAGGACAGCTAATGGAGGGGAGAAGGCTTCCCAGAGCACCCGCTTAACGTTGGATACTTGCTCAAAATGCTTTTCATTTTCTAGCTTCCTCTGTCTCCTGGCGGTAAGAGGCCCATGACGGAGCACAACACAAATTACTTTTTCCTGGCACCCCCTGGGGTGGGAGGAAGGCCTGGCAAACCAAAGTGAGGTGACTGCAGATCAGGGGACCTTCCCCTCCTCCCCAGGGTGGCTTCTTGAGATGTCACAGCAGCTGTAAAAGGCATTTTGTTAGCTCAGGAGGTAGTTGTTAGCTGTATGAGAGAAGAGTGAGCTGGCAGCCCAAGACACATGGTCACCATAGTATTGATTTTTTCTGTTTGTGTATTCTAGGAAGAGACTGAAGAAACGTCCTCACAAGAGTCTGCAGAGGAAGACTAGGACACCGTACCATGCAATTTCTACCTCATCAGCAGTTGGGTCTTTTGAAGGGAGAAGACACTGCCTTGACCACTTATTTTCTTTTGCCATGGTCTTTCCACTTTTGCCTGGGGGAAAAAAAATCGCATAACCTTAAAAAGGATTTGACTAATCATCTTTGTAATCCCTTCACAGTCCCAGGTTTAGTGAAAAACTGCTGTAACACAAAGGGGACACAGATTAATGATGCGACTTTTAATTACTGTTTTCTTTTTTCTTAACCTACTAATAGTTTGTTTGAGCTGCTAAGTAAGGGTGAATGGGTCAAGAAGAGCTCTGAATCAGGTTTATGTCATTCACTGCACTGCATATAAACAAGAAACTTGTAACATAGTCATTATAATGGGCATTGAAATGGGAAAGGCTGGGTGTGTAACACTAAAGCCTTACAACACTTCCAGCAACCCACTCCCTACTTAGTGAACTCCCTGTATTAGAACACCAAAGATAAGGGATAGATACTACTCTTTTTTTTTTTTTTGTAACCTTCTTGTAGACTTGTACTTGATTTTTTTGTTTTGTTTTGTTTTAAGACTTACTGTTATTTCAGGAAAAAAATTGAAAGCTGATCTTTCACTTCATTCAGCTGGTAATCGGAAGAAAGAAATCAACACGAAAAAGGTACTTTCATTTTGCAAAAGGGAAGAAAGACAAAGATACATTGTATAGTTATAGATACAAACATATCAGCAGAAGTAGTAGTGAACAAACTGAACAGCCTTCATCTTCTGGAGGATAGGAAGCCAGACAGTGTTGGCTTTCGGTAGAGCCAGGCGTTTTCCATGGAAACAGAAATTACTCAAACACACTTATGCCATTAATGACTATGTCTTTATTGCAAAAAGCATTTTAAAATGTACAGAAAGGTACCTCAAAATTAATCATAAATCTGTCTGAACAAAAATAATCCATATGTTTTGTTTAGTCTGACTAATTCCACTCGTCCCATACCAGTATTTCAAAAGAATTGAATCTCTCCTCATTACTCGTCAGTGATGATGTAAGAACCAACACCATGTACCTCAGCTAAGCTTGTGCATTACTTAAGCAATGTATTTTGACATAGGATGGTTCACTGCGCACCTCTGTGCCAGTGGCGTTTCTCCATCTTTTCATTCAAAGCAGCACTTTTATCACCAGATGCAATATTACCCCACTATTCAATACTACCTCTGATTTTTACAATTAACTCAACAGACTGATAAATACATGCTGCTATACACATTCAATGCAGGAAATTTTTACTGGGTAGATAATCATGAGAATCTGCGTTTTCCCCTTATTTCTACTTCAAGACTTAATTGCAGTTAAGGAAGCAATATCTTTATCGTGTTTCAGCATGACTATGTATTTTTCTTTCTCTTGGTTTGTTTTTGTTTGGGTTTTTTTTAATGTACTTACCCTATTCTCTGCTAGACCTCTGTGTAATGTACTGTTAACTTGAATATATTTTTGTACTGAATTGCTGATAGGTTTGTGAGGATAATTTTCTTCAATGACACTACATGACATAGAAAAAAATTTAGCTGTAATGTTTAAATATTACTGTCCAGGTTTGTACCTCAAAGGAATTGTTTAAAGAAATGGACTAATTGATTGACCAAGACCTACCTCCAGACTTTAAATGGAATTAACTTGTTACTTTCAGCATTAGTTTTGAGACGTTTGAAACAGTTAGGACTGCAACTAATCCCTAATTCAAAACTATTTTTGTAAAATAACTTGTGGAAAATGAACACATTTTAAATTACTTTCGTATTAAAAAAAAAAAATGAACAAAAAAAAACCTTCAAAGAAACTTGAAGCTTTGTAGGTGGGAAGCAACAAGCTCAGCTTTTGCATAATGCAATCACAAATATGTGTTTAAAAAAAATAATTAGTAGATTGTAAGAAAATACTTGACAAGTATTTTCGTGTATTTTACACAAATGTGATTTTGTAATATGTTTCAGCCAGATTTATTTTAAATGCTTCTTATGTAGAGGTTTTTTATTCTCCTCTCTCTCACTTTTGTTGTTCTCTCTCTCTCTCTCTCTCTCTCTCCCCCCCGCCCCTCCTATTTTGTTTTCTTTATTTCTGTTTTATTTCCCTTCTTCCTCTCTTTCCTAGTCAGTACTTTGTACCATTGTATTAATAACTGGGCCAGGGGTAGTTTCTCAGGAAGGCGTCTGTTGGTATGGCTTTAGTACTGAGCCAAATGCAGTTAAAGATAACTACTTACTGGCTTCTTCCAAGAGGCAGTGTCAAGAAATGCGGACCTCCTCGAAAGCCCGCAAAGGGTTCAGTGACAGAAATTGCTGAGAAAGAGCTGATCGGAGTATGACAACTAGACACGTGAATATTAAGTGAAAGAGAAATAATCCTAGCTATACAGTAGCTCTAACAGGCCAAATCCATTGTCACTTGAAGGCAGTAGAAGGAATTCTGCTGACTTCAAAGGGCATCAAATCCAGCCTTAGCAAGTCCCCTTTGGGATTTGGGTTGGGGTTTTTTTGCATTTTTTAAAACCACAGTATTCAGTGGATGACACAGCAACAGTTGCTGGGTGTGTGTCACACTTCAACCTCCGAGAGACTTACCGCTCTGATGAACTGAATCTTGTATTTTCTATATATTGTAGTACAATCAAAACACATTACTACCTCTTAGGGCCTACTATACCTCATTTTTTCAGACTGAAAAATTGCATGTGGCCATTGAATCAGTAAGAACATCATAAAATTTTTTATATATATAGTTTATTTTTGTGGGAGATAAATTTTATACGACTGTTCTTTGCTGTCATTGGTCACTGCTAACTAAGACTGGACATTTAACTCTTCTACCATTTCTGCAAGAGAGGTGTTTGCAGGAAAAAAAAACAACAGAAAATGCTTCAAGATGTTTAACTACAGTTTACTTTTTCTTTTGAGTGTCTTCTAACTTTTTGCTTTGTTCTTCGTGTAGAGTTGCTGTCTATGATTGTACTTTGAATCGCTTGCTTGTTGAAAATGTTCCTTTAATGGATTATCACAGTCTGTTCAGCACAATAAACATAATAGCCTCTGTGATCCCCATGTTGTTTGATTCCTAGACTTTTGTCACAGTTCCATAAAATGGGTAATAAAGTTTGGTCACAGTGACCAAATTTGTAAAAGCTTTGCATGCAAGTAGTCTTTTTTTGTCCCAGGACCATAGGACCGTAGCCTGAGAAGTGCGTTAGGGGCCCCAGGAGTGGGAGCTAGGTAGGTGGACATGTCTTATGAGGCTCCCCTGATGGTGAGACGCCCAGTCCTGGCCTGGGACTCGCTGTGCTGAGCTAAGGGCTAAGCCATGCACTGGGGAGCGGTGATCCCACCCACCAGGCAGGAAACACCATAGCACAGGTGTGATAGTTTCAGCCAGGCTGAAATGAGTTTTGTTGCGTGGTCTTGGACCTGCTTCTTGGGGGTCCACCAAGATGATGAGTGTTCTCTTTTTATGCAAGATTTGTAGTTCACATCCAGGTTATGAAGTTTCCATTATTTGGCCGTTAGGTTAAAAAAAGCAGGTACTCAGCAGCTGAGACAGGGATGTGGCTGGGTACGGTCTGCGGCGCAACTTGAGGAGCTCAGGAAACTCTGCATTAAAACTTAGACCCTCCCCCCACCAAGGTTGTCATGGGCAGGTTGGGCAGGATTCTTCTGTCTTCTCCTCTTCATTTGCTCTTAGATGGTCCGCTGGCCTATTAAAATGAGATTTAAATATTGTGGTGCATGTCCACTGATTCATATTTGTAACCATGCCTCTCTCACTTAGGGTTATTGTTCAGATACTAATTCCTCAGATGTTTAGGTTTACACATTCTTTGTGTTCACTCATTTGCAAACTCTCCACCTAATCTCTTTTGGCCTAGTAACCTCTGCTTTCCCAGGGGCTGCAGGGCATGTTCCCTTTGGACTGGGTTATTTGTAAAATAACCAAAACACAATCACAAACAAAGCATTAAGTAGTAACACCCATTCAGTCCTGAGTCAGAGATGAGTAATCGCATTCATCACATTATGCATCCTCTTCTCTCCTTTCTCAGCCTGCTCAGTGGTATTAAAGGAACATTCCACTTTTCAGTGTTCCTGGTGGTCTTCTTGCCTGTGGTTGCCATCACTCGGCTCTTCCTGTTATTTTATCTGATGTGATGCTCCAGCTGTAACCCACCCACCTGATGGATCAGCCAAGTGGCTGAACTTCTGCTACCCTGTGCTTAACTCCCCTCTACTTCTTATTAGTCACTCCTCCAGCTTGTTTCACTCCCACTTCCCTTCTCAGGGCATCATCCAATAAACTTCTGCACGCTTTATGCGACAGTGGGACTATTTGTGTGTATAGAACTATTCAGCTTCTGCAAGATCAAGGCCCGCATTTGTCTAGCAGCCAAGAGTGCCTGTGGCAAGGGTCATACTAAGTTTCTGCTTTAGCTTTCCACTCCCATCACATCTCATCCACAGAAAGATGGGGAATTACTGAAAGCTGGCACTGACAGTGTCTTGCACAGCAATTTAATTGTCCATTGCTTTTTTTAAAACCAAAACATCTGGTCTGGCCATCATTAGAGACAGGATCCAGTGCAATGGCAGCAACGAGTTCTTCTGATGACAAGAGAGTAGTTAGATTTGTCACACTTCAGACTTCACCTGAAGCCTGAATGAAGCAATGTTTCTCACCCTGGCACCTCTGCGCACACATGGATGTAGAATTTCTGTTTCTCAATTCATCCTTTTCTAATCTCCCACCATGTTCCTGCTCACATGAAATTTTTAAACATACAAAAGCACTTCGGCATACAACCTCTAGTACAATTAAAGGTCCAATTGCAATATGCCTCTAGATTCAGAAATAATACCAACTGAAGCTTTATTACAGCTACTTGCTCAGTCAAATGAATGTCTGCCAGTATGTGTTATTTACATTGTCTGAAAAATACAGACATCCTTGCTGTCTGGATGCTTCTTGGCCAGCCCAGTCAATGTGAGTTAACGCTCTGTTCCTGCCTGGCTCCCGGACCCACGGGCTGTGTGCCATGCTAGGAGACCCTGGTGATTGGGAACCTCGACCCACTTGCCGCCCCACCTCACTCACAGGCAAGTGATGAGCAAAGCTGCCCCATGCTCACACTCCACCTTGCTCTGGGACATCTCTGGCACGCAGCTCCCGCTCTAGCCGAGTTGCTGCTCCAACTGTTCTTACGTCCTTCAGCCGGTGTGATGAGCCCTGCTGCTGCTCTTACCCTCTGGGCTGATCTACCTCCATGTGACAGCAAGGTTGTGTCTTTTTTTCTTCCCACTTTTTATTTCCTTTTGCCACTCAAACAACCTTTTGGCCTGTTGGAATTTTTCATTTCTTTCCTTCCCACCTGTGATTTAATGCTTTATTGCTCCAGACTTGCAGTGCACTTGTTCCAGTATTCAAGAAAAAGAAGGCATCTTCCTGTAATTAGCATCCTCTGAAGATACATGAATGTAATTACAATTAGCCTGAAGATAACAGTCCAGTGTGGTAGCAGTTTAAGTGGGAAGCGATCTCCATGTTTACACTCTAAAATAAGGCTGCAGATGGTTGTACCCCACACCTGCAACACAGGTTTATTAGCAGCATTTATCTGCTAGCAAAAGGGGAAATTGAAACATTAGGAAATAAGACACAAGTCTTCAACAGTGCTTCCCTACTAAAATGGAAGTAATGAAGTGCAGCTAATAGCAATTGCATTGTCATATAAAGGAGGAGCTTTACACTGTTAATAATGGCTAGGTTAAAACTGGAGCAGGAATCCAAACATATGCTAAATTAAGGCATGCTAATAAAATAATCAGTGACAGAAAATAACAAATGAAAGCTGGGTGGATCTGAAAGATCAATGGCAGGCAGAAACATTAATTAGCCAGAGAGGAAACGTAGTAAAGGCAGAAGTCCCATCAAAAAACAAGATTACATTACATTAGATATGAATGTCAGCTACAAAATACTATGTGGGACCACCAAAGATTATGATTTTAATCGTAGGGGGTTTTAATTCAGAAAATCTATTAAATATATATAGTCCCTTAAGGCATTTTATTCTTAGTTCAGGGAGTAGGCAGAAAAATAAGCACATTTTTATTGCATTGGAACACATTTGCCATAAAACCATAGTTTTAGCAATATCACGTAATAAAAACTAAAATTTAAATCAACTTTTGAAAACAAATCAGCTCAGCAGATGCATAGAAGGAGTTACTTCAACCCTACATAACTGCGGAGTATTGTCTTTAAAGTTACATCATAGTCTAAGATAGGGGTTTTATGAGACCTGACATGCTCTAAAGGTGTTTACAATGAATTACCACTCCCAGACTGCAGCTGTGCTTTGGGGCCAAGACAAATTAATCTCTATTTGAGGCACTGTTGTAAGACTATTTGTGCCAAACGTTCATAATGTGCACAGTTTGAAATGGTTTAGGTTTGGCATTTATATCCCAACAAACACACAGTAACTTCAGCGAGACCCAAGACCCGGGGAATGTCACCCGCTGGAGTCTCCCGACATGATCCAGACTTTTGGTCTCCCCAAAGCAGGAAAAAAAACAGGAGAAAAGCAGGTCCAGATATGGCTGTTGTTGTGTTACTAGCAATGCTCTTGAGATCCACCTCATGTATCCGTATCCTGTCCAGATATATTCGTCACAGATCTCAGAGATACCACCATGATTGGTCGACAAGTCACTTTACTTATTTGGAGGAAGAAAGAGGTCTTACCTTAAACAACACCATGTGTGGCAAAGCCCATGACACAGACTTTGTGTTTGAGGTGGTCATATCAAAAACCCCACTCTCACCTTTGCAAACAATCGCGAGATGCACCTCTCTGTCTTTAGGAGCATGAAACTATACAGCAGGACCCTAACTGTGACTGTATCTTTTTAACACTTTTAAAATATATATATATTTTTAGTTTTTTTTCAAAGGTTTCTGGTGATTCTCCGTCACATGTGCCTGTGGTACACTCAGGAAAATGTTATATTGTATTTAAAACAATGCAGCAATGACACAGCACAGGGTAGGAGACCAGAATAAATGTCAGAAGCCTTGCATTATCCAGACCAATAAGGACATTTGTTTCATAAATAAACTTCAGCACATCATTATTCATAGTCTTATGGGGGCAAAAGTTACAGTTTCTGATTAAAATCCTTAGAATTAGATTGCTTCAGCAGCACTTAATTATCCATGCTGGGAATGGAAGCTGTCTTCCTTCTGTCAGAATTTGACACAAAACACCTCAGTTTGGCTATGTGTGTGTGTTACATGAAAATAACCAATACACACAATTAAATGATATAGCTCCTGATTTCAATAGGAAATAGTCTTAAGAAGGGAAAATAGGAAGTTTTCATTTCCTATGGAACACAGGAAGCATTCATAATCTTCTGTCTATTCCCTTTCCCTTAACAACTTCAAGGCTGTTTTCATTCTTTTCAGTAATTAGCCTTGACCTGGAAAGGATGACCTCCATTATTGCCTTTTTCTCATGAAGTCTTGACTTAGATCAGTTTGTAGTGCACAGATTTACCTTTGTACTTTTCTGAACTCTACATTGTGGGGAACCTCAAGGTCTTAAATACACTCCTAGGATGTGCAGCCCTGAACGTAACTGGTTGTGGATAAGTAATTACTTTTCTGGTAACAGCAAAACCTCCAAAATCATGAGGCTAAATACACACAGATGGGAATGCACACAAATTACAGAGGCAGTGAAGAAAACAGTGCTCGGGTGTTGGGTGAAATCTTACTGGAGTTGCTTATAGCAATGAGTGTTAGCAAGAATTAATCTCTTTCATGGAAGTGAAGACCACCTAAAGTTGCAACCTCTGCTCCATACACAGAAACTAGTGAAAGACATTTTACTGTTATTACAGTATATTATATGCAAAAAAATATGAAGGAAAAAAACAGAAATGGAGAAAGGAGTGATAGAGTGACACAAATAGCACTGGGAGCATGGACGGAGGAAAACTTTTGGCCCAACTGCAGACTACAAGACTAAACCTGTGAGCAAAGAAGCTGCGTACAGCTCCTCAGTCCATTCCTGCACTGCTCAGGACACCAGACTCAGCGCCTTCCTCATGAAAAGGCAGGCTTGGGTCAAGCAACACCTGACTTGATTTGTCTTTCTAAATTAAATGACATCCAGGGCTCTGAATTCATGCTAATTTCTTGGCTTGGAAATGGGAAAGTGTTCAAAAAGTCACATGTGCACATGCAGAGCAGAGCAGAGCAGAGGGCATCCCAGAGGATATCATCAGGTTGGGACCACTGCCCCTACTCACATCCCCCGTTTGAGATGGATGGCTGCTGATACTGTGCTATTTACACCTTGCTTCTCTTCTGCTTAAATACTTGATGGAAATTCAGAGGCTAACACACAGCTCCCAATAAACTTAACATTCTGCTATTGCTTAAGCATAGCAGTGAGTTACTCTAGAAAATTAAAAATGAGGAAACAGATCAATAATTCAGAAGTAACTGCTCTCTGCCTGCTCCATATTATCACAGCTAACGCACTAACTCTGTTACACTCTACAACAGTTGCTTTGAGATACTCTTAGTGGTAAGATCAGGACTTCTTCTGAAGTGCCTTTGAAAGCTCACCAAGCATGGTATTGTCTAGGGGCCTCATTCTAGACAATGCTGATCATCCTGCCCCTGGGACCTGAGGGAATAAGCACTTTGCAGGATCTGGCCTTGAATTTGGCCTGGCTTTAGTTCCCTCACTAAGGATGCTGTACTGTATATAGAGCGTTAAATTGGTTTACAGGAGGTTTCCCTTTCACCCATTGTTGAGGGCTTTAGTGAAACTATCCAATGGTGACTAAGCAGAGAAAGGCCAACCTTCATCTGAGAAGCTTCCAAAATACTTCTTATTTTTGTAAGTTCAAGGCACCTGCACCAGCCTCACAGTTGTATCTCGCAATGGGTGAGATATACAGACATGATTTTACATTGCCAGGAAGGTGATGCACAGAGATGTAAGGCTACAGACACCTTGGGTGTGTGATTCTCTCTTCTTACCAATAAAAAAAGTCCACAGACGTCTCTGCTCTGAGGGGACAGGGTCCCTCCATGACAGAGCCCTGCAATAATGTGAGCAGTGCATACCTTTGGGATGAGACCTTCTCCCCCACCACGTGCACAAGGGCAGTTAAAGACACTTTGACAACATCAGTAAAATGAACAGGTACCCTCATAGTCTATGCAGGTGTAGGGGATCATACCAGAGCAGCCATACCATGGTTTCAATTGAGGCAAACGCCCACAAGCTAAGGAGGGCTGACCTCAGGAAGCATTAGGATAGTAGTAAATAAAAATTAATCTTGTTTGGTGTTGATGAAAAGTTACTGGGGTTTTTTCCAGATAAAGGTCAAAAGAGTAGCCAAATTAAACAGGTTTTCTGCATTTAGGAAATCTGTGTCACCAAGCTTTAGTCATTTCAAAGTTAGATGTCTCATCTCATGTTTTCATCAGCCAGAGGGCAATTCATTCCTTCCTAAAATATGGGTCTGAGTTGGGTGGGATGAATAATTGATCCCTCCCCACTGACTGTTCAGGAAGCTGAAATAGTGATGTTAACCTAGCTCCAAAAAAAAAAAGGGAATATGGGTTGTTTCCAATTACATGGCTGAGCTGAGAGATCCTTCTCATGAGCAATTGCTCAAACCCTTGCACTCCTGTTCCAGTTGTGTCTCTCCAAAAGGAGATAAGCCAGTTGTCTTGATCATGTGCACAGGGTAGGTGCATGAAATCCAGAATAGGGTTCAGACTCTGCATCCCATTTTCAGAGAAATGTCTAACTGCAGACTGGGAAAGGGACAGAGTCAGGATAGGCAGGCATCTGCCCTCTGAGCCAGCACAACCTGTTGCTTGGAGAAGAAAGGCATTCCCATACCTGTCTCTTGAATGCTGCTCATCAAAGGTTAGGGTAATTTCAAACTTCAAGCTTAGAGGTATTTATTCACATGTACCAGGTGCTCCTTTGATGCCCCTAGTACATTGTTGGTACTAAGATCATCCATGCTTTGAAGTCCTGCTATACAATACTGTCACGTACCTGTAAGGAGATGTTAATTTGTTATATTGTCAGTTCAAGCCTCAAGCAAATATAAGTATACATCTGAAACATGGAAATAAAAGGCAAAAATATAGTGTCATGTTATCACTACACTTCCTTATCATTTTGCTTATGATTTGTCCAGCCCTCGGTATGACATTCAAGAAGTGGGGGTCACAACAAATACTGGAGCTAATGCAAAGCTTGCAGTCTCTCCCAAAGGATGAGTGGGCCAGGTGGGCTGCACCAGCTGAGCAGTCAGTGGGAAACATTTTTTGTAGTATAAAATAGTTGTCTTCTGGTCTTCATCTGATTTCTCTAATTTTTCAAGTAGTTTCTTAAAATCTTAAAATCACCTGGAATTATTCATTAAATAAGAAAGGCTTGTTAGAGGTATAGACTAAAAATTTATGTATCCTCAGTCACAAGTCATCCTACCAAAAGACACTTCTACACAAGACATACTTCTTTATCTTCCCTAAAAAAACCTCACCGCAGTGAATGTCGCACCTAGATGACTTAACTTTCAGCTTTTTCTATCCAGTCACATTCCTTGTGGGCTGAAGATGAGAGACAGGAAAAAATGCTCCAAGTTTTAAATTTCTGCTCGAAAACAACCATCTCAGCTGAGACTTGCTGCTCAGTGAGCGCACTTATGTCACAGACAGCAAGGACAAGCATTTCAAACAAGAGCCAGCAGCTTCTTCAAGACTCGTGAAGTTCATCAGCTCTTCCTGATTTGGAGCAGATGGTGGCATCAGGGCATGGGAGACTGCAAGCTCGAACCTGATCAGATTCCCTCAGCTATAGATAATGTCACAATTAAACATATCAAAACATGCCAGACACTTCCTGCAGTTCAGATTGGTTCATTAAAGTGAATGTTTGTTTCTACCAACACTGCAATTGGGCTCAGCCTTGCTGTGCCAACTCTGCCTGTGCCAAGTTGACTTCAAGTGAAAACTGCAGAGTTGAACCTTTGAACGGATCCTAAACCTCCATCTAGGCAGCCCAGTAAAAAGGCTATAAAAGGAGGCTTTTGAATTATCATTGTCCAGAACATGATGTCATAACAATAAAACAACATCAGGAAATAATAAAAATAGGATGTATCTTTTTCACTGTAAATCCTTTGTGTGAGCTTCCCAGATGGTGTGAATCTGTGTAGTTCAGGGAAATCAATGAAACCATCCTGCTTGATGCCACTGAAGAAGTTGGCCTATCAAACACAGGCCAAAACACTGTCAGAGCCTCCTTGGCTGACAGGAGCAGAGGGGAGATACACAGGAGCAGCAGAGGTAATATCTAACAACACTTCCTTGGAGCTGGGGGCAGGTGTTTTAAGGGTCCATCTGAATGCCTAGATTAGACCTCACTGAGATCCAGTTAGAAGGTAAAGGCATATTCTCTTTATATGGGGATAAGTGAGGAATGACCCTGCAGAAACCAGTTACACTCATTTGAGTGCAATATGTATGAGAAAAGTTTCAAGCTGCCTGAGATTTTTTTAATTTTCTTGCATTCATGGGTTATACAAAACACATTCATGCTTCCTTAGATATCTCATGGGTTGTGGTATCTTCAAAACCCCTTGAAACATATGTTCTGCCTTCAAGCATTTTTGGAGTCAGAGCCTGAACTCGGCAGTATACTCCACACTGGGTGTTACTATGAGGAGACAGTGCTTACTTCCCCATGTGGAATTAATTTCAATAGACACTATCAATTCTGTATGAATCAAAAGCCTCTTCTTCTCTTCAACCTTGGGATGGTCTGGATCAAGAGGCTGGATGACCCCAAAAGCAATAAACCACAGACAACGGGGGGTTTCTTTGTACCCCGCTTTGAAAACCTTTTGAAAACCTGCTTTATCCACATGCTGCATCTCAAAACCATATCCGTGGCAAACATGGAGACGGTGCTGACCTCCCAGCTACAGCCCATCCCTGTGCTGCTCCCAGCACCCCATGCACCACCTCCTTCTCGGCATCCTGAAGGTAATGGTGACCCCAGAGCCAGGGTGCTGTCCTGGAGGTGACCAAGTTGAGCACCCCAGTAGAAGGCACATCAGAGAGGAGGTTCTGGCTGCAGCAGCAGCCACAGCATCAGCAGGGTCATGCTCTCACCTTCAGTGCTTTGCTGAATCATAGCTTTACAACCCTGCAAGATCACAAGAACAAGAGCATATGGGAAAAAGAAAGAAAAGAAAAATATGAACGGGAACACTAAAAGTAATATCTAACAACCAGCTATCACTTTCAAAATATTTTTCTTCTATTAATTTTAAAGGGGAAATCATTTGGTGGTAAATGGGGAATAAACTAAAACCATCTGCACCCTGCTAGGCAGCTGTCAGAAAGCCAAGTGAGCTCTATGGGTATATAGGCCTGATGTTTAAATCCACTGAAGCTATTCCAGCAGTGTCAAACACACTGATGAGAGCCCTTTCTGAGTCCTGCACGTGAGAGGCTGACTCTATTGTTATGGGAAGAATATTGCTAAGATTAGAAAGGTGCAGTTGAAAACCACTAAAATGATACAGGTTTGCAAGAAATGAATTGTGTTGGGAGATTAGTCATATGGCACCCATCTATTTTAGAATAAAAGGAAACCAAGGTGGGCAGAGAAGAGATCTCATGGACTGATGGCATAAGATGCCTAACACAGTATGTAATTTAAAAACCAGAGGTCCGGACTTGAGCGGAAAGGGAGGGGAGCAGCCTATAAACAATTTGAGAAGAATGTCTTAATCCAAGAAGTAGTTAGCAGATAGCCTGATGGCTAACTCTGTCAGTTTGATCTAAGCGGTGAACACCAGCAGTTCTGGAGGAGGGAAAGGCTTTTTGAAAAAGGAGTAAACTTAAGAGTATGTCCCATTGACTAGATTTTTTGAGATAAGGTTAATGAGAAATAGGTTGATTTGTACTTCCTGAGTTTAAAAGTGCAGATCTCCATGGATCATAATGTCCTGCCTGGCTGCTAATGTTAGTATGTTAAATAAATACAACTTCTCTTCCGAACATTAGGATAGCACTACAGTACTTTTCCAGGCAAAACCATATCCTATTCATTTTATAGGATTGGAGAGGAGAGATAAGGGTCAGCATTTATGCTGCAAGGTACTAAAAGAACTTCATCTGAAGATTTCATAATTCTTCTGGGACAATCATCAGTTCAGCTGGCATAAATATAGATACTACTATTACCCACCAGTTTAGGGTTTTTATGCTACTGAGCAATCTTTGCAGAGTGTTTAAAAAAAGAAGTATTTCTTTCAATCCATTTAGACCTCCAGCCTCTTCCTTTCTCCATGCTCACATAGTGTAGCAAAGGGCACATAAAAGTCTTGGGCAGCCTTCCCTGTATCTTTCATTACAGCTCACAGCCTTTTCTTCATGGAGGAAACAGCCCAAGGCAAAGTGGGAGCCCTCCAATTGAGTTTCATGGGCCTAAGTCTTGTCTGCAACTCTCAGGTCGAAGCTTGGAGTAAATACAGAGATTAGCACTCAACTCCTGGCATTCTGGATTACACGCGGCATGAATTACAATGTTTTGGCAATTATTGTCTCTCTCCTTCAGCTCTTTTTGCCATGCAGCCTAAAGAGGCAGAATGGAAACTTCACTCATGTGCTCGCCACTGTGTTTTGTGCTGTCACGTCTGTTTTTGTACAGCCGTACCTTGTCCAGAGCCATGGACCCATCTGCCAAGCCTGCCTTTGCTGAGGCACTCTGTTGCGTGCCTGCAAACAGGTTACCCTGCATGCGCTCAGGAAACAGTGCCAGATTGAGGAGATGGAGGTGATGGGCTACGGGAGAGAAAATGGTGGGAGGTGAGTAATGGAAGCTGTGGAAGAAAGGAAATGTGAGACAGAGGAAGAAAAAGGCAAGTGAGACCTGAACTTTTAGGAATCAGAAGGGAAAAATAAAACACAAAAGAAGGGCTGTGAAGGAACATGAGCCTGGAGCTGCACAGCCACTTTAGCTGGGCACAAATCTGTTGGCTGTTAGGGGCAGCCTCTCCTCTCCCGTCTCCCCTGGTCATTTCCACCATTTTCCTGTTCAGTCTGAGCTGGCTGAGAACCACCAAAACAACAGAAGTAGAGGTGCCATTCCATCATGCAGTTCAGGAGCAGCCGTGGAAGGGCTCATGCAGCAAGCAGGAGCCAAGGGGACCAGCAGCAGGAGACAGCAGCTGGGAGGACAACACTGGGTCTCTGTCAGATTTGAGTACCCAGGAGTAGTCTGGGCTGTAAGGATGAATCCTGCGTGAATGAACATGGTGTCCCAAGTCCTGCAAGCCCCCACATTTCCATGGCTTGCTACACTGTCTGGAGAAGCCCATCTTAGTTGGTACCTACCTTAATGAGAACAGCAAACCTTGTGTTTGAATGCACTGATTCCTGGGTGAAGGCACAGGCTGGATTTTCCCAGTGAGGACCTCAGGCTTTATGATCACTCAGCTCCCATTCGCATACTCATGCAGCTCCCCCCGGGTAACCTCTACAAGCACACACAACTCTGCACATACCTGAAGACAACAGTATTGGCACCCTGCAAAATTTAATAGCCACATCTCCAGACTGCCTCAACCCTGGTGTTGTGCAAACCTGCTGAGTGTCATGGAGAGATAAATTTTCCAGCACCTGTGAATTAGACTACAGCCCTCAGCAGGAGACACAAGTGTTTCTTTTAAGTTCTGGAAGAAGATTTTTGAACTCCAGGGAACTCCAAAAACACAGCTCTCTTCTATTTCTTCCTGTAGAGCCGTTACATGGGAATGAGACTCTTTCCTACTTCATCCTGTAGAGCCATTGTATGGGAAAGAGAAGATTTTATTTAAAATGTTGTTTCCTTTCTTCCTTCAGCCCCTTTTTCACAGTGCGTTTCCCAGAACAGGTTCTTGTCCGTGAGCCAAGAGCACCCTTTTAGCACCTGTATCCCCTCACCTACATTAAATACTGCAATCAAACAAGATTCTCACATCTACTTTCTCTAGTCAATGTGAGCAGCTAAGCTGCGAGTGTGGAAGGCTGAGAGCTGGCTTGCACAGCACTCAGTGAGATCTTCCTGGACATGCTACACCTCAGCCTCAGAGACCTGGGTCAAACTTTGATTCAAAGGCTTTGGGATAGGATAAAAGTGAAGAAAAAAACAAATTCCCTTTGCCTGAATTCTCCTTTGGCCTTGCAGGATGACTGGTCTCTCTTTCTCCTGCATCTGCAAACAGTATCTCTCTTGAAGTTTAAACGCTAAAATGCAAAGAGTAACAGCACTTCAGAGCCATGTTATAATGCACCAGGTTGACATTAGAAATTTCATCCTATTTGCTTCTAGTAGAAGAAAGTGAAATTATATTAAAAAAAAAAAGGATTAAAACAGCACAGGAGAGAGAGAATAATACAGATATGGTGAACTTTTCTTCCTGGATTTTATTAGTAGACTACAGGAATAGCAACTTAAATGCTAATTGTTGAGAAATAATCTTTCTGCTCTTAATTACATACCCCTGAGCAGGCCACATATCGGCACTTAGAAAAAGCATTAGTTTCACATGCATCTGTAATTTGTGGAGACCTGCAATAAAACTGTAGTAATCTTGGATTATGGCAAATTGCTAACTTTCACCTTCCTGTTTTGTGGTTGGTTCCTGGAGTTATGGCAGGTGGAGACTTGTTTGTAGTCACAGGGTTTGTGCTTGTCTAAACCAGAGAAGCATTCAGAGATACTTGCATCGACTTGTTGCGGCATACTTGAAAGCTTTTTAAGAATTGAGGTACTTGAAAGTTCATTCATACTTAAAAGGGCCAGGCTTTATGAAGTGTGGTATGATCTGTAACCAAAATCAGAATGGACTTCTCTATATTGGAAAGCGTCTTTTTAAGCTTTTGGGGAAGTGAACCTTTTTGTTCTGGTACTCAGCAAGTAGATTTCTCTTCCTAAGTGCTCCTAAAACAGTTTTGCTACAGATCTGCCATATTTCTTGAATAAAGCTATAAACCAAGGCAACCTTTCTGTGAAGGTTTATGAGCATTTTTTTGTGAAGCACAAGTCAAACAAAAGATCAAAGCCATACACTGAAAAGAAAAAGAAATTAGGTTTAAAAAAAAAAAAAAAAAAAGAGCAAAATGTTTTACATGTTTTAGGTGGGAAACCTACATGGAGCCATTTAGAAAAACACTTTAATAGCTTCTTAATAAAAAATTAATTAGTCCATCCCAGTCAATGATGTGCATAAATATTAACATTTCAGCTTTATAGTAAATGCTGGTCTTGTAGTACTTTAGCAGTCACATCACAGAGCAGTTTGAAAGGAGGTGTAGGGCTTCAGTACTTAACAGTAAAACCCATCTGCTAAGTGCTGTTAGAATAAAGCAAATGCCTCCGAGTTTTGCCTGTAAATTTGCTGGAGCCAGGATTTCCTCCTTTTCTGCAGAGAGTAAGGGTACTCACTACACCAGGAGATCTGAGCACTGGCCCAGCTCCAAATGTAGGGTGAACAGGGGAGCCTTTTTGCATGGTGGGGAGCAGGCAGGGTTGGGATGTGCTATAACAAAGGGTGCCGGGATGCAGTTTTGCCCTGGGCTTCTCCCTGCTTCTGTGCTGAGAAACCCAGGAGAGGTCTGCCAACTGCCTGTCCCCAAAATGCAGTGCCTCCACCCTTGTC
>NW_010293378.1:37622-48224 GCF_000700745.2 Antrostomus carolinensis
AGGTGATGGGAGTTGAAAAATGTTGTTAGTAGGGTCATCTGTTACCCCATGCACTGGGAGGGACCAACTGGTGGGGAAGCCAGGCTGCCGAAATGACACGGGAGGGCTTGTGGGGGCAGCACCCTCTGGGGGGGCAGCCATAGAAGCACAGAGCAGAATTCGGTCAGTGTTTTCTGGTTTGTGTTTCCCTTGAAGCCTTAGTTGGGGAAACACATACAATATCCCACATGTGGTGGGTTAGGGTAAAGCTGTCAGATGCTTTCCCTGGATGATTTAGTAGTCAGCAATGCAGGTGACAGAGCTGATCGCCAGTCACTGCCAGCTTCTCCTGCTCCTCACATGCCCTGTCCAAAGCCCACACCCCACTGGGTGAGAATCACAAGCCCTCTGCTGGGGACAGGTGACTAAGCTAGTTTCCTTCTTTCAGAGCAGCAAAAAAATTTTCCCTTTTCCCTGCACAGGCTGCAAAGTGGCCACCTCGACCCTGTGGCTGGGCAGGTGTGTCCCTGCGCATCCATAGCCATGGATCATGCTGGGGGGCTTGGATTCACTTGGGGCATCAGCAGGATTGCGGTGTGGGGGATCTTCAGCACAGCTCAGGTGTCATGTACAGGTCTAAGTAGACATGTCTAAACATTATTCTGGTACCAAAGTTATGGCATTCATCTGGATGGGGTAGGTCTAGGTTCAGGTCCCTAGATGATTTCTGTTTTCCCTCCCATGTCTCACTAATTACTTGGAATCTTCTCTGGACACTTTGCAAATCCTAATCTCAATATGCCTAAATACTCACACACCTTCTTAACATCTTGTGCTGGTTGGGTCCAAGGCAGGATACCAAAACGGCAGTGGTCTGACTCTCTCACGCCATTGGAACGCTGCCACTAAAGCTGTTCATAAAGTAATTGCTCTTCACGTACAACAACTGTTCGATTGCTAAGTATATCCGGACTGAACACATATTGAAACAGCTAAACACACACCAAATATGGCCAAGAAATGCTTGATCATAAATACGTCAGTTGTGAAATAGTCTCATAACAGTATGAGATCTTAACATTTTGAGGAGAGGAAGGTTATACATGGGATAGCTATTAAGTTGTAAAGGAATTTCATTTCAACTGTTAATGGGAAAAATAAATCATGTTTCTGGTACCGTGAAAATAAGATTCTAAAACAAAAAAGGAGATGAGCATAGTAAGGAATGGGAAGAGGATGAAAACACTGGGCCACACCAGATTTGGTTTTAAAACATTTCCAGCTGAAGCAGTCACATACTGTTGTCTTAACTTGCCAATATGTGCAGAAAACGGCTCCCAACAAGGACTAAAGGCTGGTTACAGTCTGGCATCAAGCATGCTTGACAGGATGACAAGGTCTGGATAATCACAGCTAACAGTTCATCCCAACAAGGTGTGGGGATACAGCCAAATGTGCCCTGTATGTCCCCATCTATGTAAACCCCTAAACTTCTGTGTCAGCACTTTGGACCAGACAGCGCAAGGGCAGGTGCTCAGTGCCACAAGCCCTCAGCATGAAGATCATCACATTGCCACTTAATCCCAATGACAGGGTCTTTGTGGTGCTTGCTGCTGAGCTGGTGGGACTGCACCATCCAGTCAATGCCTTTATTGGGGACCACCATTTTTTAATATATTGTAACACTTGTAAAGCACTTTGCAACAATAAATCTTTTCATTATTTATGACATTTTCCCCACCTTTCCTCTCAGCGTGATAATATACTTTAAAAATAAACATTATCAGTTTATACCTTCATTAAGACTCTATATATGCTCTTCTACATCCCCAAGGCATTTGCTGGAGTCATAATTGTAACCAGCGTGTGACGTAAGAATTCAAGCCCATAAAGCTCATTCATAGACACTTCGCAGCATATGCCATTTATTTGGGTTTCTAGTAAAGGTATTATGTTGCAATACTTTGCAACCATAAAGGAGTAAATAATTTCAAAGGACTGCTTGATAGGAGACTTCTGTTTTAAATGGAGTTTGGGTATATCTGGAAAATTACTGGTCAAAATGTACCTAACAAACAGACCCATTGCTGCATAAACTCTCATTTCAGCTCTGCAGGTAGATCACATTCCTGCAGGATGATTTGAGGGGGTGTAAAAGGGACCACATGCAGTTCCCTGTATCATTTAATTGCATAGCACAGTGAGCCAAGCATTCCTCATCGTTTATTGTGTCCCTGCTCCAGGTCCACTGGAAAATCTTTGGGCATGAGCAGCCTTCTGCTGATGGCTACATTGCTGAGACTGTTGCCTTCAGAGAATCCTCTGTAAACCTGCCCTCATCTTGAAACCCAAAAAGTCTCTAGGTGTTGCACATTCCTGGCCATCTCGCAAGAGCAAAATATTAATTAAAAAGCCTCGCATTTTATACCCTTTTGGTTCCTTTATCACAGTTTTTTTCCATAGTTTCAGTAGCTGAGGCAACTTGTCCCACTGCTTGATTCTAAATGCTGCCGCATTTCTGCTGAAAGGGCCGAACAAGACAAGAAGAGATTAAGAAATTAAAAATTAATATTTCAACATCTTTCCAGAACACTTTTTCATAAATAGCACTGTGAATAGATTTCCATCATTTTACTATCAAAAACAACCAGGCCCCTCTAAATCCAATATTGTTTCTTAATGAGTTGTATAAAAATCTTGACAAAAGATGCAAGTTCTGCTGTACCTATTAACTTTTAGAGATTTTCCTGTTACACTGTTTCATTATCCAGGCAGCTTTAGTCAGCTTTTATTCTTCATTATATCATTATCAGAGATAAAGAGAAAATAGGTAGACTCACACGTAAGCACCAAGTTATGCCCTTGGTCAAAAGTAGAACACATGATTACTGTGACTTTGATGTGTTTGCTATTCTTAGGCTAAAGTAATTCTGAGTATTAAAAACCATCAGTTTTATCCCAGCTTTCTGCTTTCTACCAAGCAAAACCCCAATACACACAACCGAGTAACTGAATACACATGGATAATTCCACAGAATTCAATGGAATAGGCATGTCTGGAGACTAACGTATTTAAAAATGCTTGAAAATGCTGGCTTACACTTTACAGTTTACTTGGTGAACAGACTTATCTTTCAACAAGATTTAATACCTAGCATTGATAACCATGTGACATAAAATCAAATAACTTTTTCTGGAGTGAAAGTATGCGTAGCAGAAACCTAAGAGAAATACGGTGCATCACTGTAATTATTTTGCCATATTGCAGAAATGTTAATTGCAAGCCAATATTTTCCTCATTTGCTATTGTTACGAAGTGTAACAGATGGTTTTTGTGGCACTAAATCATAGTAGAAAACAAACAGCATCAAATGAGAAACCCAACACTTACTGCTGGCACTGAAACCAGCATTTCAGCAGACAATCAGCACATTTGATGTGTGCAGCTCCAGATACACTCTCATTAGAAGCTGTTTCCAAACCAGCATGCTGCTTAAAGGCAAGTTAGATATAGAGAGGATCCAGTTCTGGTTCTGCTGTAACCACTGGCAAGCTCACACAGTTTTCAATAATCAACTAGATTGGGTCCAAAATGCAGACGTTAGATATACCATGAAAGAATGACTGTCTGGAATTTATTATGCAGCAGATATGCCACCAAACTGGAAATTTCACATAGGAAAAAAAAAAAATCACATTGTGCTTTTAGCTTGGATAGGTTGGAAATGATGTAATAGAAGCATTATGATTTATAACAAATTTATGAACTATGCAGGCAAGCCGTTCTCCAGGGATATGTGTGGTAAATAGAGAATACCAGTGGCAAATAGAATTTACATCAAAGCAATCCTGCAAGCCTCAAACACTTATTACTCCATTCATGACCTTTGTTAGCACACAGAAGTAGAATACAGTTTAACATAATGTTAACATTTACCTAAAATGAAACATTTCAGTTTAACAGTTACTGAAAATGAAATGAAAACTTTACGTAAGCTACACAACATATATTTTTGACATTACGCGCTATTATTTGAAAGCAAGTTGCCTTTAAAGGCTGATGTAAGTTAAGTTTATTGAATCAATACACTTCAATGCAAGGGTCTGCTTTTCTGATAAAGCACCCGCAGCTCACCTCAGAGGGAACGACGTGAAGCTACATGTAATGTGACTGTGGGCTCAGGCAGGTTTTCGGCCTTTTTTAGTGGTCGCTAGCCCACATAGCAGAGAGCAGAGTGTAATTCATAGCTAATGGCAAACTCCTCCCGCAGAGATGCCCATTTCTGTACTGCTGCCCCCAAAACAAAGTTACTTCATGCCCCTAAAAGGGGAAGAGCAGCAGTCTTAGGGCAGTTTCCAGGGAATTTTTCCTGCTATTTTGCATTTTTTTGTATTACCAGGCCTGGTCTATGAAGAAATACCGCATAGTAGCAAATGCAGGCACTACTGGGTGCAACTTTCTGCCTCTCACCGGCACACTAGGCACTAAGGATTTTGTACAGACATGAGGCAAGGGAGGTGTGTGAAGGGAGAAGGAGGGCTAGAGGGGTAAGGAGGCAGCTCGCTCTCTCCGTTGGCTTGCACTGCCTCTCTCTGAGACAACCAGTGAAAACATTTATCACCTCACCTCCATCTGCTCTTTCCAGCAGGGCTAATTTGTTAAAGTTGTCTGGGCCTTGCACAAGCCCACAGCATCCAGGAGACAGTGGCAGCTGCCAGGCTGGAGCAGTCCCAGCTGTGTTCCACCAATGGATGTCCTGACCCAGTGTTGAGTAATCAAGGACTCGGGGGTTTTTTTGTGGATGATGGATGCTGTTCATCTTGTTTGCACGGGCTGGGCTTCCCCTAGAAAATTTGCTAGAAATTTTGATTCTCTTTCCTCTTCCTGATTAAATTTTCTAGATTCAGAGGTATTTCTTTTGCTAGTGGTGGACTTGTTTGTTCAAGTATCAATGGGTATGCTCTTCTTCTAGGTGTGATCAGGGCACCACATTAGAAAATCAGATGCCTGTGAGAACACAAACACTGCAAATCCTCTAGATGCTGGATTATGTCAAAAGGAACGCTGATGGTAACAAATGCCTCATGTTGCCAGCAGGTCAAGGGAGGTGATCCTTTCCCTCAGCACTGGTGAGGCCGCATCTGAAGCACTGTGTTGAGATCTGGGCTCTCAGTAAAAGAGAGACACAGACGTACTGGAGAGTTTAACAAAGGGCCACAAAAATTATGAAGGGACAGAAACATCTCTCCTATGGGGAAAGGCCCAGAGTGCAGGGACTGTTCAGCCCACAGAAGTGAAGGCTCAGGAAGATCTTAGCAGCATATATCAACACCTGGTGGGAGGGTGCAAGGAAGACAGAGACAGGTGCTTTTCAGTAGTGCCTAGTGACAGGACAAGAGATCACGGGCACAAATTGAAATACAGGAGGTTCCTTCTGAACATCAGGAAACCCCTTTTCACTGTGAGGGTGACCGAGCATTGGCACAGGTTGTCCAGAGATGTTGTGGAGTCTTAATCCTTGGAGATATTCAAAAACCACTTGGACACAGTCCTAGGCAGCCTGTTCTAGGTGGCCCTATTTGGGCAGGGGGCTTGGATCAGGTGACCTCCAAAGGTTTCTTCCAACCTCAATCCTCCTGTGATTCTGTACCTCATTTGGTGATCTAGAGAGCCTAGATCCTCTTCTACAACCTCTGGGGACTCAACAAGCTTTTAAAACACTGAATAATTTACTTATCTACATATCTTAATGTCTGTTTATGTCTGTATTTATGCATTGTATCTCTTTAAGCGTAAGAAAAACACTTTTGGTTCTCTTCTGGGAAGCGTGAAGAGGAGTTGTGTCAGGTGGTTCCAGATCTCTTAACTTTTGATAGAGGTAAGTATATTTAAAAATATAGTTAGGTACCATATATCCATTGATATATGTTTCAACTGTTTCTCAGTAGCTGGGACATAACGAAGGATGTCTGCCTGGCTTACTAAGGCTGTTTCGCATGGGATAAAACCTACTATGCCTTTCACGCAGGAGCAGCAACATATAGTCAGAAAATTAGATTTTATGAGAAAAAAAAAAAGTATATTTCTTTTCCTGAAACTTCAAATGTTCCTCTGAAAACCATAAAAATGGAACATTAAAAACTACCTCCTCCCCTACATCTCTAAGTTGCATTTTACAAAAACTTGAAATACGTTCTGCAAGAGACTTACACACACATTTTTTCAGCAGAACCTCCTTGATTAGCTTTCACAGAAGACCCACAATGATTCATTTTGACCACACAAGTCAAATGAAACCAACTGTAGGAAGTTTCACTCATCCCCAGATTCTGCAGACCTGCTTCAGAGTGCAAATTCCTCCTTCTTGATGGAGGCAGGCAGCATCAAGAGTCATACAGACAGTGAGTGTCTCCAGGAGCTGCGTACACCATCCTAGGGCACAGGAACTGAAGGAAACTAGATCAGAGCATCTAATCTGGATCCTCTATTCTAAAAAGCATCTGTCTGAGTGGGTTATTCCACTATGATGATCGCCATGCTTTTAATATTCAGTCACCCAGCAGGAGACTGAGGAGTTGTTAAGTCTTCTTGAAAACAATGGTATCTTTATCTTGACTTAATCAACAAAGCAAAAGAAGGATGCTACAAGGGTAAGCTATTCTAACATAAGTGTAATGTTGGATGTCAAACAATAGCATATTGTAAGTAATACCAAAAAAGGTTTACTCCTATAGCAACATTTAGAGAAAACATATGATAACAATAAAAATTATTTCCACAACCTTTTCACCACTTGTTCCATGTGGGAACGATAACCGATACTCCTGCTTTACATTTTTAAAGAAATATTCCTCGCAAATAATACATTACAAAATTTGTGCACTGAGCCTCTATAGTGTGTGTGTTCTCCATTATTACTTTCCTGGAATATGAATTGTACTATGAATACCAGTGTGTAAACTCCACTCGGGCTCATTTAAAGACATTTCAAGGGGCTGTTTCTAGCCCTGAGTTCTACCAGAATTAAGGGAATAGTTTGGTTTTGAGTCATCTTCCCCTAGTTGCCATTTGAGCACAAATATTCCAATTTGTTCTTTTTTAAATCAACACCGGATGAGACCATTAAATAATATACATTCATTAAACAGATCATGGTCATGATCTGCATCAAGGCACTGCCAAGAACATATATATATATGTGCATTATTGCTCAGTTCCGTGCTCTGGCTTGCATTTTTAAGCCTGCTTCAATTCACAGCAATAGTTTTGCAGCCAGAAGAAAGTGGATGAGAAATGGATTTTATTTTATTAAAGGATTCCTCCAGCAGCAAGGCACATGCCTCTATCAGTAAGCTAAATGAGCAGAGATATTACAGTTTCTTGTATTTCCACACTTTTCATCAGAGGACCACAAAAGCTTTTGCAAACTTGGATTACGTCAGTCATTGCTACAGCCCTTAAAAGAGGTAAAAGTGTACGATGGCTCCGGTACAGATGGCTAAACTGATGCAAAGAGAGCTCGAGGGCATGATTATATGAGCTGCAATCACACCTTTGATGGCAGCATGGATGTAAAGACTTGCTCCAGATCACACAGTCAAACCATGTCAAAGCTTGACACAAAGTCAACAGCAACTCCTTTGTTCTAGTCTGGCCTCCTTGGGCTGGGTTTCATTATGCTGCTTTTCTCATATCCCTTTCTCTTAAATACTGGACTAGATTAGACAATGAGATTTTTATGAAATATAAAGTCGTCTTCTAAACTCCCTAAAACATTTTTAAAATAGGGATGGTTCAGTGATCATATCTTGTGTTACTAGCCTGCCCTCACATTTCAATTAACAAAGCTGTTGTTTCTTTCTGCTTGTCCCTGTATTTCATGTTGCCAAAAATAGCTTTTAAATATGAGATTTTTGCCTACACAAAAAGCAGCAATTTCAACAGAGCAAAAAAGCACAAAGACAGATGCAAGCAGTATTTTACTCCTCCACTTTTCTTTCCTCTTCACCATTCTTAGAGTTATGCCCAGCTTAATCTAAAGCTGGGGATTGTAAAGGAGCCTAGGCTTCATTGTTGGAACATTGTTTTCTGTGTTCCCTATTTTATTTGAGATTTTAAGCTTCAAATCAAAGCCACACATTTGCAAGTGGCCAAACCTAAGTGCCCCTTAGCCTTTCCCAGCCTGAGGTAGTCTGGCAAAAGGATCTCTGTTGCACTAGACTATTTTCACTTTTTTATTTTTAAATCCAGAGTTGATAAAATGTCAATTTTTCTTCTACTGTAAATCAAGATATTCTGGCCTTTGGAATTAACTCCAAATTTTTTGTCTGGACATTAACTTCACAGTGAATCCTTCTTCTATCCTGGCTGACATTTTCCCATTAATTTATTTTTCCTTTTCATCCATTCATTGGCTGATGAGCCTATAAATACACTTCATCTGCTTTTACTTTGCTTTTTAAGCATAAAACAATACTGAACACGTTGACTTGATTATGTCCAGAGGCAAAAGCCTTGCATGTTTCTTAAGCCACAGCAATAGCCTGAAACTTGACTTTCTGCTCCTTTAGTCCGTTAGGATAATCAGTGGGTCACCTCCTCCTACACCCAGAGTAAATAGTGTCATGCAGAAGAAATGCCATCTTTGAAAAGCGATCAACACCACCACCACTCACAGTCAAATGGAGCAGAGGGCAGAAGAGTGCAGGAAAGTGGTAAATAGTGACCAGGTGCTCCCCTGCTCCCTGCCCCGGCGTGTTTTTCAGGCTGCAAGAGTTTCCTTCCCTGCCCACCCCCCAGGAGACCTTTGCCCTCCCCGATTTCTATGGCTATATAGCAACCAACTCTTTCTGGGAGGTGCTGTCAATTTTACCCACAGCCTGTCCGTGCACTGACATCCCCTACCTAAGCTAATGCTTCCTTCCTCTAACCTTAGTTTCCAGGCACTCTTCTTGAACAGAATTCTTGCCTCAATTCATGTAGAGGGTTAAAACCCTTGCAAGGATCCCAAGAGATTTCTCCACATCTAACTCTTCTCTGGTGGCACAGTTTAGATATCTCAGTGATTTTTAAAAGGTGCAGTTTGTCAGTATCTTTGATCTTTTGTGCATTTGCCTGATGAGACCACCACGGGCTTAGCTTGATCAATGGCCATCATAGCCCTGCTTGCAGCTATAGCAACTGGATATGGATAAAGTACTCAGCAGGTGGATATGGATAACAGATAATGGCCTGTGCATGCAGGCTATGGCCAAGGAGCTCATGGGGGTGGCAAAGCATGGTGACATGGGACCAAGGTCCTCATCACTTGCAGGAAGCAGCTCCTGCTTGGGGAGTGCTCCCAAAACTGCTCCAGACAAAAACCTGCTCTAGCCAGAACCTGCACTCAAAATTTCTCAAAATTAAACCCACTGAGTCAAGAAAAAGCTGGGTACATCCATCTGGTGGAGTTGCTCTCTGCAGGTGGGCAGCCATGGACTGCAAGGACCAGGCTGGAGGGGTAACACTCTATCCAGCACAGCCGCAGCTGCACCAGAACGGCACCACAGACAGAAGCTGGCTGAATGTGGGCCCCCATCAGAAACACAATGCTTACCTGTAGTACCCTGCAGTGTACTATCACAAGCTCTTACTTTCCTTGCCTCACTCCTGAAGCGTTTTTAAAAGGAAAATCATTAGGAAGTAGCTGTCCCAAAACAAGAAAAGTAAAAGCTGTAGTACATTATTTGTAAGAACTGCAAATAAGAATCAGACTGTAAAAAGTGGTTTACTTCTGACATTGATTAAAGTAAGATTTTGCATTACATTTACATACATTAAAATTACGTTTTGCATTATCTTTACTTTCCCAGATGGTTTAGCAGATTTAAATCCTTCAAAGAAGTTGTCTTTTGCTAGCAAACATATTGCAACAAGCTTGATCAAATGATAGCTCTGTTTCTTGATGCAAGCACCACAGCAAAAATAACATTCTTCCTATGTCAGCAATTATAGGCAGAGATATTGACCCAAATCAAAGAGAAATCACAGAAAGTTTACCATTGGTTACAGGGGGCTTTGGATTAGGTCCTCATTTGGTATCAACGCCCAGCCCTGTGCAATGGGTGCATCAGAAAAGACAATTATAGCCCATCTCCAAATGATGTTTCCTACGCAAAGCAGCAATTCGGCCTCCATGACAGCAGCAATGCTGTGTGCTGCTGGAGTAACAGGATGCAAATATCCCCTTGAAAGTGTCTGAGTGCTCCTTCTCTGTTGTGAGCTTGGCAGTGGGTGTTTAGGCTGCTGCTGAGAGCTTTCCTGTAACTTTCATCAAAGGGGACATTGGGTCCTAGTTCAAGGAAATAATCTAAATCATGCCCCTTTTTAGACTAGAAAACCAAGTAGGTTTTACTTTGTTTAAATTTAATTACATGATTGTGGTGGGTTGACCCTGGCTAGAGGCCAGATGCCCACCAAAACCCACTCTATCACTCCCCCTCCTCAAGTGGGCAGGGGGAGAAAAATATAACTAAAAGCTCGTGGGTGGAGATAAGGACGGAGAGAGATCGCTCAACAGTTACTGGCACGGGCTAAACAGACTCGACTTGGGGCAAAAAGCAAATTTAATTTATTACCAATCA
>NW_010293379.1:0-7873 GCF_000700745.2 Antrostomus carolinensis
GCAGGGGACAGTGAGTGAGCGGCTGCATTTGGCTGACACAGCCAAGTGAAACCACGACAGAGAACAAAGTTCTCATGAGGCAGCCTTTGTGAGGGGGCTGTGCTCTTTTCAGTATAGAAGTTATTTGTAGAAGCTCTGTACCTAAGAGTAGACATTCTCCAAACATCTAAACATCCCCTTTCTCCCTGTAGCACCTCATGTGTGCCAGCTAACCGACAGTGACAGCGTGAGGATGTCCCTCGCTCAAGGGAAAACTTTCTGACTTGAAAAGAAAGAGATTTCTGAGGGTAATTCAGTGTATTTTCCTTCAGGGTATGGTAATTCCCAGAGGCAAGTTCACAGTCTAAACCCTCGGCTGGTTCTACAGTCAGTGGAGAGAGGGATTTCCAAGGGCAGATCTGAGCCACAACTAGGCTAACTTGTCCTCTGGAAATGTCTCTATGCTTCTCCTGACTGTAGTAGGAGCTTAAGATGATCAAAGTTACAGCAGAGGAGCAGAGAAGTGGAGCAACCAAAAGGGTTTAGTTTGGCAGGAGAGCAGCAAGGGTGGGGGCAGCAGCCTCTGATCAGACTCATCGTGAAGTGACAGGCAGTCGAGTTGTTCTGAGTGGTAAAGGACAGGAAAGGAGAGGAATTCACAGCTGGAAATGATTCTATAAAAATCTTTACTGAACATTAAAAAATGTGACTTGAAGGAGTGAACAAAGAGGACAAATGCATCCAATGTGTCTAACCTTCATTCTTTCAGATCACAAATTATTCGTCTCTTAATTTTTGTGGATTGCCTTGGCAGCTGACATTTTCAGAGGAAAAATTCCCAGTTTGTAAGGAAGGAAAAGGGAAGTGGGGAATGAAGAAGATGAAGCCAAAAATATCGCAGGTTCCAAGAGATACAGAACGTGAGTAGTGATAGAGGAAGAGTTGAAACAGCAGAGGAGAATTGTGAAGTGATCAAATTAATTTGATGAAGTTAATTTGCTTTTCAAACATGAATATGCATAGGGTGCATGATATGTGTGTGCACATAGGAAGGATAAAATCAAGGAAAATAAAATCTGTCACCTCCTAAGGCTGTATTACTTGTGCATACACCCTTTTTAGCGAGTTAACCTGGTCTTAAAAACTCTTCATCTGCTTGATGAAGGACCCCCAGTCTCGCCTGGCAATGTATTATACACTGTTTAACCATTGTTATTTGTTTCCCTAATAGCTAATATAAATCTTTCTTGCTGCAGTTTAAATCCGTTCTTTCTTGTCTTACTCATTGTGGAGAAGGAGAAGCAGGACACGCTTCTCCTTTGTAACAGCCTGCTACATATTTGCATGGTTATTATGCCAACTCTAAGCTTTCTGTTCTCTAGTCTTTACAACCCTCACTCATTCAGATGTATTTCCTAGGCTGCTGTTACACCCTGCTTTTTTCCATCTTTATTAACAAACATAATCAAAATTGCCTGGAAAACTCCACTGGAGACCATCTATCTCCGTTTCTGTGTGATGTGAAAATATGTCCCTATGCTGACAGGCAGCGCTCTCATTTGCACGTCCCAGGCTGATGCCTACCTAAGGTGTAATAGGAGATCACTATTGATTCACCTCTTTAAAATCTATTCTAATACTCTGTTTTTTGTTGGGTTTTTTTTGGTATGGTTAAGCATATAACTTCCTGTTTTATGGGTAAAACTGTTCCTGGCAAACTGTATCTTGTACTTCTTGTCATGTAATTGCCTTAGTTTATTTCTAATTCTGGTCCCAGTCTTTATTGTGCCTGCAGTTACATCCACCTTCAGCACATCAGAGAATGTAATAAGCATATTCTCTATTTCATCATTCTTGGCACCTCTGCAAACACTGGAACACCCCTCGATACACGTACATCAATAGGCAGCCGCTGTAATTACTCTCTGACTATCCTTTTCCAAACACTTGTGTGCCCACCTTCTAGTAGTTCCATCGGGAAGCAACGATGCATCTTACCCAACCTTTTCCAGGTTGCCCAGTTCAGCCTCAGCTTTCATTTTTGGCAGCAGTTCACGATGAACATTGGTACTTGTACAGCTGCCTTCTGTCTTCCTGGTTGGCTGAAGAAAGGCCTGATTATTTTCCAACAACTTTTGGAATTACCCTTGAAGAAGTAAATTGCTATCTGCTATGTACAGTACATCTGTCATTACGATAACTGTCCCTCTCTTCATAATATTTCCACGCGGGCTTTAATTGGCAAGCTTTTGTAGCTTGGCGAAGATTGCCTGAACTCTGTGTCTGTGCTCTGAAGAACAAAGAACACATTTCAAAGACAGGAAGACAACACTAGTGAGTACAGCTGCTTCTCACTCGCTATGAAGGTGCCTCACTCAAACATGCTCAGGGTTTACCGTTTGTTTTTTAAAAATCTCTTTACTGATGCACGACGACATTAGCAAGAATAGGGAAAATGGGCTTTTCTAGCGTATGCTTTTCTACACGTCCACCTTTGTATGGATAAAAAAGGCAGTGGAGAGCTCAAAGAAGGCAATTTAACTCAAACTTCACATCCTTTCCTGTACAAACTCTGTGTATCTTCAGCATGCACTGTTTCAGATTGCTGGCTGGCCTAAAAATTTCTGCTTGTGATATTTGATGGCTCTCTGTGCCTGCTCCCGCCTTGGAATAAAGTAACTTCTCTTAGAAAACATATTGCAAAAAATGTTATTGAGATCAGTTTAGAAGAAGAATGCCTGGAAGTGTATTAAAGCATAAATTTTTTGATAGCACAAAGATCTGTTGGGCAAGTATCCCAGATTTAAACTCTAAAGTAGGTTTAAAAGGTAGAGTTGAAGAAAATTATGATGACATATGTGTAGCATTGTACATCATAACTAATACAATTAGAGGTCTTATTTATCCATAGACTAATCAGAATGTAACAAATCCTTACAGAATGCAACACCTACCAATTTGATTCTCCAAAGCGTTAATTAAGCTTCATTAAACTCTTGGGATGTCTGTCTGGTTTTGGGGTGGGGTTTTTTTTTTTTTTTGGGGGGGGGGGATTTTTTGGCTGTGGTTTGGCTTTGGGTTTTTTTGTAAACAGAGGTAAGAATTTTTGCTAAAAATTGTTATGTGGCTTTGGATGAGAACTCTGGATAAAAGAGCTCTGGTGTTGTTGATATTCAGCTGAATCCATCAGAGTGCATTTCCTTTTTCTGAAGTGGTAGCATTGCATTAATTTGCTTCTTAGTTTACTGTAGCAGTAAAAGCGGTAAAAATAGATTATTTTTTGAAGTATGGGAGAGTCTTCATTTTAGAGACCATTTAGGCATTGCTTATTTAGCAATCCATAATTTGCCATTTGTATCTATCTCCATTTACGCTCTACAACAGAATTAACACTCCGCTGTGATGCGTACTTGATATTTAGGTGATGAGAGTGGCTCAGGAGTGAGAGTGAGGGGTGAGAAATACAGAAAATGGTAAAGAAAATATATTGTTGTAGGCACGAGCTCTTTGATAAGATAGACATGAGGGATTCTGACCGCTGTTAGGCACTTCTGCGGTCACTTTTGAAAAATACATAATTATTCCTTGTGATCAGGGACTTCAGCTCTAATAGCTTCTTTATTCTGCATGCAGTTAAACTAATATTTACCTATTTTTAAATCTAATTCTTTGGTTTGTTGCTTTTGTTTCTTTGCATCTAATATCAAGTAGCAAAGTAACTCTGCATATTGTTCCCGATGTGACTTTATTTGAGTGGTAAATACAATGCACAGGTGATTTATCGGGTTTTACAAGGTACTGGAATTTTTTGCATCTGGAACATCCATTAAGTGTGAGAGATCATTATTCGCTAAAGATCAGCTGGTGCTTAGCAAACCCTTCCATGCTCGTTGTTCTTGCCCTGTGCAACAAGGAATATGTATTTTGAAGAGAGGTAGTTGACTGGGACCTCGGTGGAACCTATTTATGTTTTGGATTTGGATGAGGAGGTTTGCCAGTTTTAACAAATACCAAATTGCCTTCTGTTTTCTCGCTCCCACTATTCTCATGCTAACAGAGAACTCTGACTCATGATGCTGATCTGAGGGCCCGCCAGTTATTTTAAATGTGAAACAAAGGACTAGATCTCCTTTCTCATTTTTCTTTTTCCTGCAAATGTTGTAGATTTTTTCTCTATGTTCATTTACGCAGCACTTTCTTGACTTCCCTCTCTTTGAAGTACTCAGTTTATCTCAGAAGTAATCACTCTTCCAGAAATGCCACTTATCCCATCTCTTCCTGCACTAGAGTCTCCCTGGATTTTGAAACCCAGAAAACCTGGTTTTGAAAACACTGGGCAAGTAACTCCAAAGTTTTTATGAGGAAAGAAAGAAATAAAAAAAAAAAAGTAATGGATCATGGAAATACATGTACAAAGCTATTTTATAGAATCATAGAAAGGTTAGGGTTGGAAGGGACCTTAAAGATCATCTAGTTTGTCCCCTTCCTTGGTGTGGAGAAGGGAGATTAACAAAGGCAAAGTAGAGGACTGAGAAGTTCTTTATTTATACTAAGTAGATTGTTATACCAAAAGTTACTCTCTGCAGAACTTACAAAGTAATTTCAAATTTTAAGTGTAGAGGACTATTAAGATTCCCTGTTATTGACTGAAAGCAGTGACCTTAACCTTGGTTCCTTCTGTTTTTTAAGAAACTGAGTTACAGAAAATCCTTTAACAGATGTTTCTTTTTTTTTTCTTGTTTTATTTTGAAGCTGTTAGCATTTTGTCTAGAGCACTTAAAAATTCATCAATTCATTGGAGTACAGACAAGAAGCTAGGTCTCCAGCTGGGTACCCTAGTAGGAGGCTTCAGTGTTACTGTGCTACCCAGACCCTCTTTTGAATCAAACTTTGAGTGCAGGCTTAATTAAGGAGTCAAATTCTTTTTGGTTACTGCTGAAAATTTGGAGTTGACTAAACTGAGCTTGGTTTAAATAATCACTGAGATGAGAATCTGGTTTATGATCTGCTCGCTAGAGAAACAGGTTTTCAGAGGTATTGGGAGGAGGATTAATACCATCCCAATAGTCTTTGGCAGTCTCATTAGCATTTGTAAGTAAACACTAATAAAATTCCAAATTTAAGCCCACTTTTCATCACTGTGTGGACATCATTTGCTCATGAGAAGTTGCTGTGGAAATGAATAACAAGCAGGAACTGCCAAAATTTGTCTTCACTTGAATGGTGCCATGGTCCAATTTACACAGCTTCAGTAGTGGGAGACAAACGAGCAGTGATTATCATTTATTCTGTCAGGAGCAACGGTGGTATGAATGGCTCTGTCCAAAATAATCAGAGTGGTGGCTATAAGCCAAAGCAAAGGAAAGAGCAACACATGGTGTTTTACGGATTTAGATAGTTGTATAGCTTCTGACTGCAGAAAAATAGGAAGTGAATGGATGGGATGGAGAGCAGAGAGGGAAAAGATGTTCTGATGCTGGCATATGAGAAGATGAATAGCTGGGAGATCAGCCTTCCTGGTGCATGTATCTTTAAAATGCAAACAGCAATATTCTGTCTCTTGTATCCACTTTTTCTGTACTGAGGAGGATTACACAGAACTCTCCAGCCTTTTCTCCATACAAATCAAACATCTCCATTCCTGGAGGGAATGGGAGATCTGTCCACTGCTCATCTCTTATCTCAGCTCTAAGGTCGTGGTTAAAGCAAGAAAGTTTGTGTGAGAATATGAAATGCTTTAATCCCGGTTTTTTTTTTTTGTGATTAGTTGCTTTTCTCTCTTTCTAACCTACCTGTTAACTTTAGATAAAGGGTTTGATACTTCAGAGCTCCCACTGGACAGGCAAAGAAATGTCTTCTGATCCTGCAGCTCTGGTAGAGTTCCTGCTCGATGGTTCTGTTAATACCTGCTCTACCTAAGTTCTGAATTTTCTTCTCACCATCAGGCACCCAAAAGGAAAAGTAATACTGTGCTCTCAGCTGGAGGATTGGAAGTGAACACACTGAAATTGGAGGTCTTTGGGAAGGGCTGCAGTCCCATTGGACTGATGGCTATTGCACCCATTTTTGTCAGTTGAGGTGGACTCATTTGGAGGTCTTTTTACTTCTTTTAACTACCAAAACAGCTTAGCAAAATAAGCATCACATTTATTATATAACAATCCAGCTCAAGAGTTGTTGATGCCCCGTCCTGACAGAGTTCTTTACTTTGTGAGGGTAGGAGAATCTTCCAGTAGGAGTGTTCTTCCCCCTCTTTTAATTGGCATTGCAAGGAAAGAGTTTCAGCTCCCCAGATCCAGTGGATTTCTGAATGACCTTGGATTTTGCACACTGCAGCCCTCTATGAGCTCCCTTCCATCATTAGAGCTCTACTGAGGATCTTAATTTGTGTAACCATTCTAGGAAAGGCTCTGAGCAGATTTTATCCAGCCTGAGGTGCTACACATTAAACAGTCTTGTGAACACTGGAACTAATGAAGCCAGATTTCCTACTTCATTAAACTTACAGTTTAGTGAAGTTCTCATTACTATTGGTCATTTTTTAAGTTAGTTTGGTAGATTTGCGATGTCCATCCCTCTACAGAGTGGCAGTTGAAGTTACTGAAGGCAGTTGTGTTTGCAACAGAAAAGGGAAAAAAAGCAAATTATGATCTACTTTCTTTGTTTTTAAAATCCAAGCCATTTGTAAGAAGAGACAGACAGAGTTCCTGAGCATCACACCCGCTGCATTGCAGAGATAATGTGAATGACAGCCATTGTGATAGCACCTTGGGGAACAGCTCCAAACAGCCGTGCCTTAACAGCCGTCTCATCTTCATACTGCCTGATTTATACATTAAGAAATTATATATGGCATAAACTGTAGCCCAGTAAAAATGATTTGGGCCACTTTAGGACAGGGAATATGATTTTTTTTTTTTTTTCAATCACTAATAAAAGGCTACAGCTTTATGTCGACCTGACAGTACAGAGTCTGGGGACTTGACTGGGTTTGCCCTGGCCTGAGCTGGTTGTAGCTGGGTTAATGCTTGCCAGCAGCCACCTGACTGGTGCTGAAGCTGGATGGGCTTCAGCTCGGTGAAGGACTGACAGACCCCATTGTTCCTGTATACACAACAGCAGCCCTTTGATTAAGTGAGGCTCTTGTGCAACTTTCAAACTTCAGCTGGGATCTGATGAAGAGGAATGAGGTTGTGATGAAAAAATTAACAAAACTAGTCCCAAGCAGACCAAAGACTGAAGAAGAAGAAAATCCCACCATGAAGGTCCTCCTGGCAAGGACTTCAGAATACTAATGACACATGTCACTCCCCACCACTACCGTGAGATGAGGGAGACTGCAATGATCAACATTAGGACCCAGAGGTACACTTAAACAGTGAACACAACCCCAGAGGACAGGATTGGAATTAGGCTGGTTTGTATATGTGTATATATATAAAAAAGTAACTGCACCAGTTTTTCTGCATTAATGAGCTCATTCTGGACTGCTGGATTGCTAAAACTGTAACTGGAGTAACGGTAAATTCTCAACTCAATAGACAGACAGGGTGTTAGCTTTTGCCCATAACAAGATCTTGATGCTAACAAAATAACCCAGCAGTAAATTTGGTGCACTGTCTTCTGCTGAATTAACATAGTTGCATTTGCACTTGTGGTACCGAAATGGTCAGCTACTTTGACTGTAAAAAAATATTGAATTTACTATATCTCTACAGTAAAGAGACCAGTCTCGCAACATATCTTGTCTGTCTAAATGCTGAAGTAATTTTAATTCTTTCTAGTTAGTTATAGCATGTGCTGATCCTAACAAGCTGGTGCACCACAAAGCTTAGTGCTTCACACTCCAATTAGTGGAAGGCACACATTAGCCATGTCAGGGGTAAATTGGTCT
>NW_010293379.1:7896-17714 GCF_000700745.2 Antrostomus carolinensis
CTTTAGTTTACTAGGCCTCTGCCTTTCAAACCCAAACTCCATTCTTCCTTACTTAAATGCTAAAATCTTCATGTATAGGCAGCTTGTGTGATGAGGCTGATTGTAAATTCTTAATAAATCTTTCCTCCTATATTGTGAAATTTAGAAAGTGAAGTGTCCCAGGTGGATTCTCCTGTGTCTTGTAACATGTCAGTCTAGATTTTCCTTCCTTCATCATGGCTTTTGTCGTGAAACTGCAAGAAACTGAACTGTTTCTCTGTCAACATTGGTGGAAACTGAGCTGTAAATTCAGAAATCGCTAGGCTCACCCAAATTCTTTCTTTCTCACCTTTCCAAGTGACTTCATGCATACAGATCCCCATGATTTACTTCACGGAATCTTGAAAAGCATCTTTTCCTTTGCAAACCGGACTAAAACATCATTTTAACCTATCAAGAAATAGCACTGAGCTTGTTTCTCATTCACATATTCTACAAATAGGGTTTCTGAGTAACGGCAGAGACTTTCTGAAGTGTTTTCATACAGTTCTCTTCATTTGATTTGCTATTGAGTCAACGTATTATGCTCTGATGGCAAGCTTGTATTCCAGTATACAGGATGCTTTTAAATTATCATAGGCACTAAAGAATGTGATGACTTATTATGGTCTGTTGTCCGCCTCTTGGTAGTGTATGTGTTATTTACTGTACTCATGGTATTTACTTCTTCCTCACATCTGCCATGCTTTCATTGCCTTAATGGTCAGAGTAAATATTTTACATTCAGTATGAGTGGTAAAACATATTCCATATTCCAATACTAGATCTTTACCCTCTCATTTCTACAGAACTGAGAGGTTTTTTTGTTTTGTTTTGGTCTTAAATCTCAGAGCATTGCTGTTGAAGCAAAATTATTCTCTAATTAAAATTGGCCTACATGCCTTCTCCCTTTCCTTATAAAGTATTCTTGTGTAACCAATTCCTCTACTTGGGGCATGCAAATCTACTACATTATGAAATCAGTTTCTCTAATGATACAACTGTCAAAAACAAAAACATAATTCATAGCCTGCAACAATTTGAGAATGTTTTAACAGCCCCTCAACTTATTCTTTAATGCACTTTTAAGGTCACTGCTCCATTGATAGATCTGCCCTAAAATAACAAACTTGGGAGTAAAAGCCCGAGTGTAACTACATGAGGGAAATGGGGTGCAAGGGGACAGAAAGAACTGCACCTTTTATAACTGTGGCCTGCCTTAAAATGATACTGAACTGGGCCAGGAGTCATTTCCCAGATTAAAAACCTTCAGGAAAGAGTTTCATCGAGAGTCAGCAATTTCTTTCTCCCCACAAAGAAGTTTAGCTTTTCTTGGGATACACTGTTTGCGGTGTATAGCCTCAAGTGTAACACAGATTTCTTTGGCTTAGCATCTTAAGTAGGTGATATTTGCAGGAGTATTCCCTTCTCCACTTCTTGCCAAGGCAGGAAATAATATTAATCAGCGTTGCTAAAGTCATTCTGCTCCATTATTTCAGGCAGGAGGGCCCATGGGAAGACAAGGTTAGAACTCAACAGAAGGGAAGAAAAACTTGGGAGAGCAGCAAGGAGGAAAAGAAAGGAATGAGGAAACAAATATTAAAACGAGAGAAAAAAACAAAGGAAACACACCAAGTATAGAGATGCTGATCAGTGGGGATGTTCAGGCAAAGTATTAGTTTTAAGCCTTTTAAAGCTTAAATACTTTGGAGTGTTGCGCTAAAGGAGTTGCCTAAATACAAAGTTGCCCTAGCTTAAAGAAAAACTGTCAGGTAGCTAATTAACCTAGTACAGTTTGATGTTTCAAAATATACTGATTTAAGATTTTGGTTATGTTTATGAATTTATCCCAGTCTACAAAATAGTTTTTACAGGTAAAATTAACAAGCCAGTATAATCCAGGCAAAAGTACATGTCATGTTTCCACAAGGAGTGCTTTGGATGTGAAAAAGTTCACTTTACAAATGAACATGTGCTAACACCAACCTACAAGGAAGTTCATTGGAATTGCACTACCCTTTGGTACTCCTGCCGCTGCAAGGCTGCCCAAGCTTGCTGCCAGGCTTGGCTTCCCCTTCTGGCTTCTGTCCCACTTGCCACTTCTGCTGTACAGAGGGAGAGAACATCCTTGAGCTTTGTGCTAGTAACTTTACCCATCTCTTCCTTTTTCAAGCTGTGCTGTCAACCTCCTGTCTGTCCTTTACGGTTCGTAGGCAGAACCTTGGAATGTGAATAATAATGTTGCCTTAGTGATCTTTAGTGATTATACCCCTGTGACTGGGCTGATACGTATTGAATCTCAATTTAAACACCTTCTTCATTGGTATTTGGATATCATGGTGAGAAACCTCTTAGCAATGTCCCTGATAGACTCGGAATATTCCTGCAGTAGAAGCCTGGGCGTGACCTGGCACTGTTGGGGAGGGAGTAGCTTCAGTGATGGCCAAGAGAATTAAAACATCCGAAATGGCATCGAGTAAATGCGCTGGGTATGGTGGCGTACTCGGAACTATTTCTTAAAGGGGAGGCAAGGCAAAGCAGAGGTTCTGCAGGAGTACAAATTTGCTGTGTGTTCAATCAAATGCATGAGCAGCACAGCTGGTAGTCTGTCTGTCTTAAAATGTAGGAGATAAGTTGGGTTTTTTTGTTTTTTTTTCTAAGGTGATGAAGTGCCAAAAGATGAACGCAGTCAACCACAGCAGAAATCTCATAGGGTGCTAATCTGCATTTTAGGCACTTAGAAAATCTGACCTTAAGTCTTAAGTAAATGGCTATCTTCTTTCTCACAAAGTAGGTAAAAAAACCCCAAACAACTAACTCGGTAAGTTTGTTAAATTCTGGATGTATTTTCTAGACGTTGCTTTGTATGTTTGTACATACTGTACTGAGTTCTGTGCATGGAGTAGCTTAATGAACAGAAATACTTTTTGTTTTACATTTTAGACATTGGTAAGTGAACGCTGTATATTTAATGCCTTTCACTTTCTTAGACTGCACATATTCCTTATTAACATATTTAAGGTAGATACAGGACCACAGGTAACAAAACTGACATCGATATTTTACATTTGTTGTGCATACCACTTTAAAATTAAGCTTGTTAAAGGTAATAGAATGATCCATTGGCAGGCCCTCAGCTGCAGACCTAGAGGTGACAGGCTATTTGGTGAACAATTTACTCAATGTCTCACTCCCCCCTACTTCTTAACCATGGGCATTTTAAGTTCATTCTATTAACCTTAATAAGTTTGCTTTCCAAGTATTTTACTCTGAAGATTTAAATGTGAACTCTATCATATGTCAGCCTGCAGCTAACTTAAGAAGCTGAACTAAAAGAAGATGCAACATATTTATCTCTGAGCATATTTGTACGTATGCCCACAAGTAGTAGCTTCTAATGCACATGAAGAAATGATGGACTGTGCCCTGAGTGACGCTCTTTACTGTTGGTGTTGTGTTGTTCTATAGGGTCTCTCAGGAATTTATCTTCCTCTCAATTAAAGAAGCATTAACGGCAGGCATCTCCAGCTAGCGAGTGTCTTTGCATGCACTAGCTGAAAAAGGTTGTGCGTGTGAGAGAAGCGTGTTTTCCTCACGTAACAACTCCAGCAGATATATCTGAGGGCAGCCCTCCGTCCCAGCAGGACGTTCTTTTCCCTCCACCTGAGACCCAAAGACAGAATTAGCAAGCAAGTCATAACAGATTTAGCGTTGGAGTTGAGGGCAGGCTCAGGCAGCTTTGTTCAGACTAATGGGACAGAACAGCAGCCATTATCTTTTCTCTGTTGCTGCCTTTTAAACTGCTCATCAGACAGTGCTGCTGCCACTTTTATGGAACCTTACAAAGACACTGAAGCAGCTGGGTGCCTCCCATCCTTTCCATCCCAGAGATCTCGGAGTGGCTCCCCCTCACTATGACACTACCCCCGACAGATTTAGGTCCCTGCAGGACTCAACATGTCTTCCCTTCCTTTGGTGAGTGAAAACAGCGGCTTGAAGAAGTCAACACAGCTGTAAATGTCAGCTACCAATGGCCCCGCTTCTCATACCCCCAAAGAACACCATACAGGCCTTGGCCAAACAGCCCAGCCAAGACACAGTGACACTAACGACGTGTGAGCAGGAACCAGCCCTGTTCTTATCCTGAGACACTAGTCACCTTCTGATCTCCACAGCCTTGGGTTCACCTTGACTGCCCTGCATGCTCGACTGACTGCAGGTAAAGATTGCAGTTTAATAGGACCACTTCATTCCCATGGGACAGGGAACCACCACGTGGACCTACTGCAGCTTACTTTCATTCTGAATGCAGTGGCACATGGACCTGGCCAGAGACGCAGGGAAGTACTCATCACACCTCAGCATCCCGTGCCACCCCATTTGCTCTCACATCCAGTCCAAACGCACGACATTCATCTCCCAAATGCTGCCTCCTTGTGCCACCTACTGAGAGAGCTCTGCTTGCAGGAACAGTGCAGCTAGCAAGATGCAGGGTAAAGACATCGAGAACTAGAAATGCAAGTATTTTCTGGTGCTGTGGAATGCACTTAAATGAGAAATTAGACTGTGCTGTGGACACTGTCCTGAGAGAAAAATACAGTGATTCTCCACATTGGCTGTCCCACACTGAGAGTTCCTGTACACGCCAGACAAAATAAGACAGTCCTTCCAGGCAGAACAGAGTGCAGCATCTCACTGGGTTGTTCCTACTTCTTTAACTTTCCTTGTGCTGCCAGGACGTCCCAGTGAAGCCCTCAGAAACTCCGAGCCAGGCTGGTCAAACAGCTTGCCTAACACCTCAGCGACCTGCATAGTCTCCTGACTCCATGAAGCCAAGAATATAGTCATAGCAATTAGACTGCACAATCTCTGTTCACCGTTGTCCATAGTGACTTGATAGCAGTGATTTGATGAAAATTCCTTATTTCTAAAAGTTATCACTTCGATACGCAATCCTCTTTCCAAAGTTTCTTTCATCCATCTTCGTGACAGAATATTGTTAATGGTCATAATAAATCTTCTCAATTTGTATCGAATTAATTGATAAACAAATGCCATCTGTCTATTCAACAGTAATAGAGATTTATTTCTATTTGTCTGTTGATCTCAGGTTGATTTAAAAGTATGGGTCTACCTCACTGATGCCATTATACAGATGAGGAAACAAAGGCATAGACCGTTACAAACCAGGTCTCACAAAGGTATGTTAGTTCCTAAGTCATGATATATACTTGAGGGTAGGGATCCATGTGGTTTGGCTCTGTCTATGCAAGTCAGTAGTAGAGCATGGATTAAAACTCAGGTCTTCTGACCTGGTGAGCTACAGGATTATCATACCTCTATTTTCTTCTGTTTTACTGTGTGACCTAATATAATTCACAAGGGTAATCTCCAGTCTGCTCTACACCACCACAGAAGCAGACTGCACTTAATATATATATATATATTTTTACTGTATTATAATCTCTTCAGGATTTGAAACAAATGTGAAGTTAGCTCTACTAATTGTTCCAGGACCTGGACTTGAAGAGTGTGTGCGTGTTAGATTCTATCTCCCTGTCTATGTTGGTGACTATTTGCAGGTCTTTTTTTTTTTTTTTCCTTTTTTTTTTTTTCTCCCCTGAATGATTGTACCTTTCAAATTGGTGTTCAAGTTTTAAGGAGGTTGTGGGGACTTAAATTGTTGGCAGAGGAGAAGTGCAAGGATATAATGTCTGTAATAAAGCATTCCATTTATCTACTGATGCCTGCATTTTTTGAATTATAAAGCTCTTAGGGATGTTCAGACAATCAGACAGCTGAGCTAGCTAAACATTCCCAACCTTATTATTCTGCATAAATACTGGAATAGGTACCAGAATGAACCATGCCAGCCTGCTTGTTTTAACTCTGGGTTCATTTTAATATAAACTTTAGCTGTGGGGAGGAGGAAAATATTCTTTAACACTTACAGGTTGCATGAATCCTGATTGCCAGCCTTGTACAGACTGTTCCGGCTTAGCAATAAAATTGGAATAACAGGAGGAACAAATGGCTCTACTCTACAAGCAGCTTGTTTAGACATCACCAGGAGGGACCTCTGAAGGTACTTGGGCATTTTCGATTCTACGTACTTTCCAATCAAAGGGCTTCAGATACATGTTGCCAGTCGCTGAAATCAGCCATAGTTTTGGAACAGTACCCAGAGTACTTTTCAGTCAAGAGCAGAGATATGATTCCTGCTCTGGTGGAGGATGGCAGAAGAGAAGGGGCAAAAAATAAAGCATTAAATGATGGTATCTGGCATTACCAGACCAATTTGACTTTGGTCTAGGGGAGTGGCGTTATGCTGTGAGTGCTAGAGACAGGTCCTGTTATTTTGTTGGACAAATAGAGTCCTTAAATACCTCTAGACCTTTCAGTGCCAAATAAATTGGGCTATTTGAAAGAAGGAAAAAAAAAACCCAACTCTAAAAGCAACTAATACTGCTCTAAGTTAGCCTTGGCCATATGTCTGTACCAGGATAGGCAGAGACTGATCATCTTAAGGAAGCACAGCAACCCCTGCCATTTAAATCCCCTTGCAAGTCATGTTGATTTCCCTCTTCTTCCCTTGCTAAGTCCTAGGAGATGTTCTGAGTAAATAAAAGCTGCTGCCCTCCAAATCACCCTTCATCTCTTCCCATCGGATCAGTTTTAGTCATGCTGAAGTGCAGTGCTAGTCCTGTCATAACTGTGCTCTCTAGAAGCTGCCCAACCGACTGCTTCTTTGAGTAGTTTTCCTGAAGAAGAGGAAGCTATCTGGAGTCTGTTAATAATAATTTTTGTGTAAATTTTTAATTATTTAAAATTATTTTAATTTTTAATATAAATTGCAGTTTCTGCATACACAGACCAGTCATCAAGTCTGTACCAAATTAGCAGAATCTGTACCAGGTGAGAGGCCTGTCTGGTTGGCTAGTTACCAGAGGAGGTTTAAAAGGTCTTGAACATTCCCTCAACCTTTCCTGCCAATCATTCAGAAACTTCCTCTGTCAGACAGCCTCATCTGTCACTCAGGAACTACAACTGCTTGCCTGTTTATTTTCTCACTTAGGGTTGAGGTCATCTGCCCTCCTTTTAGCTAATCAGAGGAGACAGCAGTAATCAAAGCACAAGATCAGTGCTCCTGGGATGTCTGTCTTGAATAGCCTCTCTGTATGATCTGCAAACCTTGCAGACTAACGTAGGCAGATACAACCCAAGAAAAAGAACAGGGGAGAAGGCTTGGGTTGGGTTTGATTTGAGATCCAGCTGGAGGAAAGAAATATTGCTGAATCTTATTGTCCTGGTTTTCACCTGGGACAGAGCTGGTTTCTTTTTAAGTAGCCAGAACAGTGCTGGGGTTTGGTTTCAGATGGGATTTGTTAGGAGAGAAACGCCGATAACATCCCAGTGTTTTTAGTTGTTGTTGCAAGTTGAAGGACTTTGTTTTGTCAGTCCACAAATGCAAGATCTAGGGTGGGCAAGGAATATTTAAATTAATCAGCTAAATTGGCATTTGGCTCTGCCAGTGGGATATTCCGTATCATATCCTGTCATTATCAGTTTATTAATAGAGGGTGTCCTCCCCTCTTGCTCCCTCTGGCTTTCGCTTGGGCTCTGGCTCTCCTGGGATTGCGGTTTCGGGTCGGGATTGTCACTCCTCTGGGATCATTATCTGGGAACGGGCTGGGCTTGGTCAGTGGGTGGTGAGCAATGGCACTGGGTGTCACTCATTCGTATATTTTATTACTATTATTACCATTTTAATATCAGTATTAAGTTTTATTTTACTTCTGTTATTAGATTGTTCTTATCTCACCCTACAAGTCTCCTTACCCTTGCCCCTCCAATTCTCTCCCTGTCCCCTGGTTGGGGGGTAGTGAGCAAGCAGCTGTGCTTCGATATTAGCCATGTGAAACCGCCACACTTACATACTACCTGAAAAAAAAGGTGTAATATTTAATGAGGAATTTCCCATGCGAGACAGGAAAAACCTGTCGCTAGTTCATTGTATGGTGGTCCTTCATGCAAGAATTCAACTCATGTCCTAGCACAGAGGTAAAGTGCAAAAGGCAGGTGAAAGTGCTTATTTTTCAAAAAAGTAAATCAGCCTCCTAACTGCTTGTTGTCCTTAAGGGACCATCCATAAGAGACCGTGCCAGGCTGGGTGGAGTTACTCATTTTGCCTCTCTGCATCTTCCTCTACCAGAGGCCTTTGTGAGGCTCTGCTGAGCACCATTAGTCAGGTCCTGCCTTAGAGATCAGTGCATGTCAGCATCGACTGAAGCTGTTCCTGTGGAGTTGACTCTTAAAAAGAGCTTTATACTTTGGATGAGAGGTTCATACCTGAACAAAGGGGCAGTGAAAGAAAGGCAGAGTGAGAGTGCACCTGACTTGTTTGCCCCTTGCCTAGTTGTGGAGTGGGCCGGCAGTTCGCCTTACCTTGCAGATCCTTGTGCATCTTGAAAGGATTTAAGGGATACCAGTGTGTGCCAGCCTGCTCTCTCAAGACTGATTTCTCTTTGTAATGTGATTGTTGTGATGAATCATGTGATGAATCATTAGCAGAGAGAGGTACAGTTACCTTTTTGCAGTGGAGGCTGGTAAAGGACTGCCTGGAACCTCACGCCTGATAGAGGTGGAAAAAGCATCTTCTCAGATATGGAGTGGAGACATTGAAATTGTTGCATTTGGAGAAACGACAACAACAAAAAATGTTGAAAAGGAGCAAAGGAGAACATGAGGAGGAAGGCTTGAAAGTGAACACTCACAGGAACGGGGCCCTGACTGAGAGGGACCTTTCCTCTGAGCAAGTATGGCTGTCCCCATGCAAAAGAAGCCACTGCTGCTTACCAGCAGCTACTTGTACCAGATGGTGCCCCCCAAGAAAAAACTTTACAGAGACACAATGACAGATACTGAAGAAAAATAAGCTATCCTGGAGAAGGTGGCCCAGCCCTGCCCAAACCCTGAAGTTGCTTCAACCCTGTTGATCTGATTGTGAATCTGCCCTGGTTTTGGCTGGGATAGAGCTAGTCATCTTCTTAGTAGCTAGATTAGTGCTGTGTGTTGGTTTCAGTGTGGGACTTGGTATGAGGAGAATATTGATAATATACTGATGGTTTTAGTTGTTGTTAAGAAATCAAGGACTTTACAACTTACCATGTTTTGCTGGTCTGCAGGTGCAGAAGAAACCTGGGGTAGAATACTAGATTAACAGACCCAAATTGGCATGTGAATATGTCAGTGGGATATTCCATATCATATAATGCCATGTTCAGTATATAAATGAGGGTGAGCTGGGTAGCTCGGGGATCTTTCGGGGATTGCTTGGGCTTTCTCTCTTTTATTGGACTCCAGTTTTAGTTTCAGGATTGTCTCTCCTCTGGGATTGCTGGCTGGGCATTGGTTGGTGTGTGGTTAGCAGCTGTGCTGTGCAATTGTATGTAATACAAATATGTAATATTTTGTATATTGCATTATTATTGTTATCATTATTATTTTAATATTTTATTTCAATGATTCAATTGAAATAATGGGTGGAGTTTTTATCTCCACCCATGAGTTCTCTCCCTCTTACCTTTCTGATTCTCTTCCCCATCCCATCGGAGGAGGGTGAGTGAGTGAGCTCCTGCCTGGTCTGTGGCTGCCGGCCAGGTTAAACCACCACAGAATGACTCTCTTGCAGTGCAGGTTGACATGTTGGTCCCGTTTCCCTCACGTCTGACTGGAAACCTTCATCGACAGCCAGGCCGCCTTCTCCCAAACTCCTCTAACTCCCGCTCTCCCCCTCCGTC
>NW_010293380.1:0-64341 GCF_000700745.2 Antrostomus carolinensis
TCCCCAACATTCTGTGATTCTGTGAAACTTTCAACCAGGCACTAGGAATGGGATTCAGGATAATCACAGAATTGACAGAAGGATGCTTAAATCAAGTTCTAGGACATTATAGAGAGATGGAAATCTCATTCCTTTCTTGAACTGTGATGTCTAACCAAAGGCAGCTGTAAGGGATATTTGTGAAACTGGGATTCAGAGTCAGAAATCTCTGCTGCTCTGAGTGATGGGGCAGGACATTACAGACACAATTGCTGCAACCTATTAGGAGAGTCATGACTTCAATCCTTGTGTGTCTGAGCCTTTCCCTGCTTCTGCAGCCAGGAATATAGGTGACTACAGAAAGCTTGATTGTAAGGACAAGGGCACTCTGTTGCAATGGGATAGTCCTGGATTCTGCTCCTTGCTTTGAGGATCCTTAAGCTTTTTGTCCTGTAGCAGTTTAATGTAAACTTTATCAACATGTGGGTAATTGTTATTAGTTAAGTTTCTGTATGCCTTGTACCTTCTTCAAAAATCAGCTATATACTTGTTATTACAGCAAATGGTAGGCATTTAGTAGAGTTGTAGAGAATAGATCATGAAACAGTGATTATTTTACTGTGAGATAGAAACAGTAGTGTAGATAAAGGTTGGATATGCTGAAGACTTTTTTTCAAAAGAGGAATTTATTTTGTCCCAAGATGGGAATATGATTGATCAAACAAAATTAGTTCAATTTTAGCAATGTGTTTAGATACCCGCTTAAATTTTAAGCACAAATTATAGGTTATATTTTTTAGGAATGGTTGAGATTAAGAGTACTCTCAGATCAGCAGAAATGTAGAAAAACTGGCACTAGGAGTTAAGGGCATGGAAATCATTCAAACAACCTGCGGGGCATTCAGAATAGCCCTCGTGCTGTTCCCATATTGCTCCTTCATGAAGTGACCCATTTTAAAAGCAATTAGGTTATGTTCCTGTTACTCTGACCAGGAATTTTCCAATTTATTATATAAAAGTGTTCAGAACCATTTTATACACACTTCTTGTGTCAATATTTTTCCTTTAGTTTGAGGGTTACTCCCTGTCCCCCATATTGTTTTCTCTTTGATTTTTTTATAGACAGTTATTCTCCATAGCCTGCATTTACTTAACTAAACAAGTAAAACTTGTACTGAAACAAGACATGCTATTTTAGCCTTCCCTATTAAAAGATGTGCTCCATTTTATTACTCAACCCATAAGCAAGTATTTCTCAATATTGACTCTCTGTGACCCTCACCAGAAAAATTAACAAGCCATAGAACAGATTTCAGAAATATTCAAATTGTTTCTTACATTTGCAATATCTGATAGTTAGCAGAACACTACAATTTTCAGAATAGATGAGATGGTATCTCAGAAATAAAGTGGTACTGAGATAACAATGCACAACTGTTGCCTTTATTTAATAACCAAGGACAGTTTTCATGGATCTTTATTGCTGCACTCAGAAATTACATTCTTGTTTCCAAAATTAATTGTCATCTTCTTCCCCTCTCCCTTTAATACGTATTTCTTTCTAGCTTTGAATTGCTTCTGGTTTCTAGCCAACAGAATGGATTTTACAACTCATGACTGAAAAAAAGAATGACATTGAATTTAACCTTCTAAATGTAATCCTTTTAAGTCTTGGTGGCTTATAATACAGCCATCTTGGTTTTAATGGCAGCTTTTTTCTCAGATTTACGGCTCAATTTTCACAAATATATGAAATACTTATTGCAGGTCTCAAATGACACATGTTCAGGAACATTACAATAATGAATAAAAGCATTTTTGTAGTGTCACTAAACATATAATCAAGCTCTCAAGAGTCTACAGTTTTGTGCTGAAGTGCTACATTATGGTTTTTTCCTTCTGGCATTAACTCTATTAGATGATCTGTACAACCTGATTATTTGTCCTTTGTGGAACATTCACTTTTACTGACTGTCAAATAAAAGCTGCTAAAAGACATATCTTACAAAAAGTGTTTATAGAGACAGCCACATCTTAGGTATTAACTAAATGTATCAGAGTAAGTTTCAGAAGACTTCAGCAGGTTTAGGGCTAAAAATTAATGAGTTTTCATTATTGATTTCCACAGTGTAAACTATTTTCTAGAGATTACTGTGACCTTAAATGTTGTGAATCCTATGAGGTATTCTTAAATATTCTTAAATAATATCCACCATCCCATGCAAAATCTTGAAACAAAGATATGTGAGAGGGATAGGAAGAAGAAACATAGGAATAACTCCCATCAGCTACTCTGATCTTGAATGAGGAATTACATGTCCACAGCAATGGGGAGAGAAGTTAATATAGGAAAAGCTGGACAAGGCATAAGGAAAAGAGTGTAGCATGTTCGAGGATCCAAAATGTTTTTCTTCAGCACTGCTTTTATCAGAGCTGCTCTAACTCTCTACCTAGTTTTGACTATTCTCTCTAGAGCTGTGATTCCGATCTGGTTTTACCTGATGCAGATTGGCCCCATACAATTGCCAGTATATGAAGGATGTTTCTTTTCTGTCAACGAATCAGATTTCCAAGTTTTTGATTCTTTCTTTTTATTGTTAAAATCCCATTGCTCTCCTTTCTTTTAGTTTGAATTACACGTACTAAATATTGTATGGCTAGTCTATTATCATTCCATTATGCTGTTTAACTGCTACTGTTTTTTGTATTTCTATGATTTTATAAGTTTTAGCCTTGTCAGTTCTCTAGTCATGACTCTGATTTTATTAGTCATTTTAAAGTGTATTTTAAGTCACATAAGAGTTTATAACAGATACAGCTAAGTGAAAAAAGTGTGTAACGTAATTATACATGCAAACAACTATGTACAAATATTTATGAGGTAATATACCCTCGGTAGAATTGTTTCTCCTTAGTGTAAAATATTTTTTTTCTATACTGAGAAACATTGTTCTGACAAGTACAAAGCAAATAAGCTTATATTTGTGTATAAAACTTAGGTTTGCTTTAAAGGTATGAAAATGAACAGTAAATTCCAGTAGTTTCTGAAATAAGTCTACTTTTTATTTTGAGTTTAACTTTCCTCAAAAATTGACATAAAATATGTTATATCATCTAAAAAAGAAAGATAGTATTCTGTATGTAGAGACCTCAGTGAATAATAATCAGTTAAGACTGAAAATGCTGCAGGGAAATACATCTTCAGACAAAAAGGTTCTGATCACATCACTGCATTTCATTCTACTTGATGCATTCACCCAGTGTAACAATAAGAACTATGTTACTGTGTATGAAACACAGAATCATTTTTTTCTGAAAATGGGTTGTTTATATCAATGAGAGATAATGTCTTAAATTGCTATACTAAAGTTGTAATACATTTTCTTTATGCCAATGACAATTATATGGCAACAGTCCAATGTGCTATATGAAAATCCAGTTGCAAAGAAACCCAACATATGAACAAGACAGCAACAAAAATTGATAACAATTTTAATTAAATTGAAAGTATAGAAATCTAAAAAAAAAAAAGCAAATATAGAACTCTTCTGGTGTATATGCTCCCTCCTTCATAACAGAAGATCTTCTAATACTAGAATTTCATTACAGTGGCCAGCACTGGTCATGAGTTGTTCGTGTGATATACCACAGTATTTCTTTCCAAAGAATATTGAAAACCTAACTGCAGCATTTCTATTTCACTGAGGTACAGCTTTATTAATGCAGTATTGTGGGGGTAGATAATATCCTTCTTCAGAACAAGTAGGTTTATCAATGCTGCTCATTGGTTTGATGGTCAAATAGGAGCTCTTATTCATCATTCCTTGATGAATAAGAAACTGAAATGAAGGGGAAGAGAAGATCATCAAAACAGATCACAGTTTTTCCTCAGTGTCATCTTTAATGCACTCACATAGCTGCAATACTAGCATCACATTGCCTTACCTTTGAGATAAGCCAAAACCACTACTTCTAGTAGGAAAGTCTCACAAACATATTGCAGTTTCAGTCTAGGTTCTTGTCCAGATTTTAGTTCCAAACAAGAAACAAGAATTTTCACACTTCTGAACTAGACATAGAAGTTTCACCAAGTGCCTTTCTGTATTCCTTGTCTTGAAAGACTATTCAGAGCTGAAATACCTCTGGGACCCTGCATAATTCACTGTGAATACTATGAGCAACCTTTTATCTAGGGAAGCCAGGGCAACACTATAATGACTTTCTAGAAGAATAATTCCATCAAATTAATAGCTGGCTGAGACTCAAACTTCTATGGCTTGGGTACAAGCTTTTTATGAACCTTAAAAATAAAAGTCTGTTCCTTAAAAAGGGTTGCTAAGATACATGCCTATATCTTATCCAAAACATTGTAAAAGGCTGATCCAATGAAAAATAAAATGCTAGTCCTCTTTCATTTGTAATCAGGTTACAATAGTATTTCTAATAGCTACTATATTTAGTCATAGACATCTAGATTATAGTTATATTTGAAATCCATAGATGTGCTGGATTAGATAAAATTAATTCAGCTGAGTTCTTGAGTTTTGTAATATTTCTTAGAGTAATAAGGCCTTTTTATCCCTCGTTACAGCAGAAATCTTCATATACCTGGAGCACATACAGTATGTTGGAAATAGAGAATTTGTGTAAAGAACTTGCACAAAAGAGTGAAAACAGAACTAGATTTTTGTGGGGTTTTTATCCACTGAACTTTCTCAGAAGTCCTTATATATGTTCCCCCATTAGGGAACATTCTGCTACAAATTATATCTTAGTGTTTTCATGTTCCAGAATCATCATTCAGTTTTAAAGCCTCACATATAGCCTGATATCCAATAGCACAGCTCTTTCCTACTTTTATATTTTGCAACATTAATTGCTACTATTGTATAAACAACAGTGTGAACCATGACTACCTAACTGAGTGTAGCATTTAAACAGCATATATGTCCATCTCTATGGAAACATGAAAAACTACAGTGTCTGCTCTGTATACATTAACCCAAATGAAAATAATTTGTATAAAATTTCTGATCTTGTTATTACATGAGAAGACTAAAGCTAGAGTTATGTGTCACCTTTTCCTATTTTCAGGTTGAGAGGACTATCAAAACTAACTAGGAATTCTAAAGGTTCTATAATTAGGTGGTGGGAACATTTCCACAGAACTATAGTTTCAGCAACTGGTGAAACTAAGTATAATTTGTCATAGCTAAGTATTTTCTAGATTTTTAAAATCAGAAGCAGTTGAAGGCTTTTTATTAAGGGGAAAAGTTGGATCGTAACAAAATTACACACTACTAATAGTTTTAAAAGAAAGGCTAAATGTAATGGAAGAAGAAATATAATCCATGGTCAGTTTTTAATGTAATAAAAGCAATTGGTTTCTCTTGAAAGAAATAGCATGTTCTGTGCTCAGTAATGTTAATCCTGGCAGTTGCTTCTGGCCATGTATCTCATACAATTTTGAAAGGTACAAAGACATGAGAAACTTCTTACATGAAACAGAACTCATGGATATTAAGATGATAGAGGGTGAAGTGAAGAGTGTGGGCTTTGAAGAAAGCAAGGCAATTTTCAAAGCAACTAACTTTTTATTCTTTTTCAAGAGTTACTCTGTCAAAGATACTTAGCTCAGCTGTCGTTTCTTCCTTACTAAAGCCATAAGTTTCATAACTTAAATCGATAGATCCATCTGTGTTATTGGTGGAGAATAGCAGTGGTTAACTGCGTACTCTGCATACAGATCATATATTTATACTCAGACTCAATTTTGATTTAAAAAAACCAACCCAACAAACAAGCAACAAAACACCACCAAAACTGCCAGATATAAGTCATAGACATTTTCAGGTTTCTGATCCAGGTAATAAGAGGAACTAAGTATCTTTTTTCTTATGTGCATAGTTTGTTCAAAGCCATTATTTAAAAAGCATCTTTTTTCTATGTAATCTCTTTAATATTTTCAAATTCAGAATAAACCTGCTCCAGTATTTACAGTGACTTTCAAAGAACACACATCTAGGATACAAGACTTTACTCCATTCCACTATAGACAATAAGCTTTTCTATACTGGACTAATTTAGATTTAAATGTCACTAGGCAATAAAGCTCCAGTAAGATCCACTGCCTCATATCATCTTCTGAATCACAGTCAATATTTCAGCTGATAGAATACTTTATTTGATAAAGTATGTTACGTGGGTTAAACTTAGCAGGAGCTGAGCATTTTGTGCTTTAGGAGGTAAAAAAAATACTTGCTCTCACTTTCAAACAGCTCTGGCAGTGTCATTAAAGAGTCTCAGAGTTGCACGTTTCTTTTAAAAAAGTCACTCTTGCATAACCAGCAGCCCCACCTGTATCAGCATGTTTCTGTTTCTGGCATCATCAATTACATTGCACTAGGCAGGGATTCTCATTCCAGCATACCAATTAGCATATTGTTGATTCATTTTGAACGAAATAAAAACCACCTGTTTCTCATAACATCTTTCTGAAACGGCAGCATTTGAAGGGCCAGAAGGGATGATATTTGAAAGCTGTCTGCTCAGTATTCCCTTAGAGGATGACTGATTTCACATCCAAAGAGCATGTGTAACCAGACTTTGTCTATCTAACAAGAAGGAGGAGGTCAGAGAGGCAAAATCTCTCTCCATATCTATGATAAGGGTGATTCAGCTCCCCATGGCTGCTCTTCAAACTTTGAAGCTAAACCACTGTCTGTCAGTGACCTGTGGGATGAGTGGCAGCAGTTAAAAGCTTTGAATCAATGCCTTTCTGGATTACCTGGCCACTTTTCTTTCCCACATCCTCTCAAGTCCAACTTAGAGCCAGTACAGAAAACAGTTTTGTTTTAATGCAGACACAGAACTGCTCTGTTGAGAGAGAAGAACTTTTTAGAGTTCTGACCCTGCCCAAGAGCACAAGTCATACTCAGAGCTACCTCTCTGTAGCCATACTGCAGACCTGCTCTTACTTTAGGCCACTATATCTCATATTCACCCTGAACTAAGTAAAATATGTATCTCTTCTGTACCAATAAAACTCTATGGAAGACTTGCTTTCAGTCTCATAAAATTAGTCCCAGAAAAAAAAAATTATTGATTAGCACAACAGATTAAGGAAGAAGGTAGACTCTAACACTTCTTCCTCAAAAAGTATGTGTCACTAGTAGAATAAAAACAAGCATTTTAGCTTTCTAGCAGCTTGTTTACCACGCTCAAAGTTATTTTGAGTGGAGAGATTTCCACAGCAGCTGACACAGGGATGCATCTTAGTATTGAAAGAATTGAGTGCTTTATGATAAAGTTGAATAAAAATGCTGATGCACACCAAAAAAAAAAAAATAACAAGCTTCTGCATACAGTGCAGTTTTTCATCTGCTTCAGTGTCAGTTATGCGGACAGCTGACTTTCTTGCAGTAGTACTGCAGATGTGTTCCTATCACCTTTCTTCAAGTACAACCTAGGTAAAGCAATGAAACAGGATTTCTGTTTGAAAAGAAAGCTGCTCTGAGAAGAGTAATTTTTAAAATTTTTGTTTTGCATTATTAGCCTTTTCTGATTAACAAAAGTATGAATAATTTCATATAGGATATATATTCCCTGTGTCCACCACCACCAGATTTACTAAAACCAGCTAAGCCACTTGAATGAGCTGGTGAGGAAGAGATACAAGGCCGCCCTCTGGGGTCTCGACCTCTGGATTTGGGAGCTGCATGTAGGATCAAGCTCTGCCCTGGAGCCTGGTCCCAGCCCTGCAGGACCTCATCCTGACTCTCCCAGTTCCATGTCTCAGCCTAGGGTGCAGTGATGGCTGTGGTTGACCCTAGCCCTTGTCAGCAGCCCTGCTCTGCTCACTCTTGCTGGACATCAGGGGCTAGGTCCTGCCCCTCAGCCTTACCCGGTGCCCTGTTTCACCGCTCTTGTGGGGAAGCCCACTCCTGTTCATGTTAGGCAGTCATCTCCTACCTCTTATTAATGGCTTCAGCAAGCTTTGGTGGTAGAGTTCAGAGTATTCCCAATGTGTGTAATGTTCACAAAACTCCTGAAAGATTTATCTGCCACCTCTTTGGCCAGTATAGGTTTCAAGCCTAGAACCATCAAAGACAGTAGTGAGCTGACAGGTACTTGGTTGGACACTAATATGGAAGGACCTCTGTAGAATTTTTAAATGGAAGGAATAAAATGATAAATATGAAATATATTGTGGCAATCCTGGAAAAATGAGAGCACATCACTGCAAACTAAAGTAGTAAGTGCATAATAGATTTTAGTAAGACAGTCTAGAAAATACTATCAGCAATAGCTCTGAAATGTCCAATTTGATATGATCGGATCTGTTGGATTAGAAGAAACTTATGGAAAGCTGAAACCAAGTGTTGAAAGAGGTAACAAAAACATAAGCCAATGCCTTAAAGATATACATTTTCTGTCTCTAATTTCTTTTCAACTTTATATCATGTGAGACTCTGATTATATAAACTGATTCTCATCTTACTAGTATGGAGAATGACATCTGCCTGTGCACCAAAAGAGAACAGTAGATCTCACTACAAACAGCATAATGTACAGGAAAGGAAAATATTGTTTCATTTTAGTCTTTTGTAGATAGGTTGCATTCCACATTTGTATATACATGATATATGTAAACTATTCAAATATTCACTTCCTCAAGTGCATTGCAAACCATCCACCAGTTCTTTAGACTAGAATACTTTGTCTCCTGAAATCATGTTGAGAGGCATCCTGAAACTGGGATTAGAAATAGATTATAATCTCTGTTTTTTTGCACATATGCAGGTCTACTTATGCCTTCTTTTATTTTTCCCCCTAAAGAATTGGTTTAGGATTTCTAAACTAAGAGTAGAGGTCGTTAATAGTAGAGGACAAAGAATTAAAACACACTGCAGATTTTTTTTTTTTTCAATAGCACTGTAAGAGTCATATCAAATGAAGTTTACCTGTTCTTCTAGCTGCATGTGCATTCATTTTGTTCTAGTGGTAATTTTAATTACAATTGAACTGCTATAAAGAAGCTGATCACTTTCTAAATTTATAGCTGAAGAATTGAACCAAAGCTGATTTTTCCTTCCCTAACACAGGCTTTGATAAAGCTTGAATCTTCAATTTTAGTTCTTTTCTTAGGTGTGCTTAATTTTTCTCCTTTGTCAAGTGTTTTGAGCTATCTCTTTCCCATGATAAATGTGAGTCCTTTCAAAAAGTAGTTAGGGTCAGACTGCATACTGACTGTATATGTAGGAAAGTTTGAAAAGGACTCCTTCTTTTAAGTGTCCATTCCCACTATCATATCTCTTCTGCTTGCACTGCTAAGGTTAATAACTATAGGGTCTGTTCCTATAGTATGAGCTGAGAAAACTCTGAATCTCAGAGAACCACCCTCTGAGAGATCAAAAGCAATTGTGCTTTTGATGACTCTTTCTTCTGAAGTATCTGATTCACTGAGTTGCTTATACAGTATTCCCAGTCATATAGAATTATAATGTAAAAAAACCCCTTAGATTAGTTTTCTAAATATTTTTCTGTTGTTTCCATTAGCTTCTTTACAAAGCCTTCCTAAAACATAAGTAGGTAAATCTAGTGAATTAAAATATGGCCATCAACCCCTGCCTGCAAAAGCAGAAACTCCTTAACCTTTATATGGATTAAATGAAAAATTACTTTTGTTTTGTCTGTCAATCTGTAGTTTTGTCTGTAGTAACTACACTCCTACTTCCTCTGCTTTGATATTTATGTCAGGGTCCAATTTTTCTTTTCTAGTGAAGACCAGATTTTAATCACATCAAGAAAATTTGATGTATACATTTTCAGAAGAGTTAATTAATTTGGCCTGATCAATTCCTGATAGTTGATAGTTCACAGACTTGATTTTCCAAAGAGCTGGACACCTATTTAAACTCTGGGTGATAACTGAAGCAGCAAAACCACAGAATATCTATAAACCAGCCCAAGATCTCAGCCTGGGAATTCACACAAATTAAGGCATTTAGTATCAGTAAGTAATCTGGTACAGTGCAGTTTTTAATTCTACTGAAAGGCTGAACCTGGAACTCTAAATTTCCTTTTTTTTTCAACTCAGTATCACTGCTCTGAGGCCGTACTGAAGGCTGGGGAATGCCTTCTGTATTCAAGAGTGAAAGAAAGCTCAGTCAAGATTTCAGCCTTTCCATTCAATATTTAGAGTATATTTCTATTCATTAAGCCAGGCAGCAAGATGACTTTCTAACAATTATGAAAGATAGTATGCCTACTGCAGTAATACCCCTGCTCCAGATATGTCATGAATGATCTATCTCCACCACCTGAAATATCACTCCAGAGGATCTTATGTCTTCAAAGTCATGTTCCTAAACCAAACTTTTCAGCATTTCATTGACTCCTTTTCTCATTTTGTTTCCTTTCCTTTCACTTTCTCATTTCCTTTCAGCTTGAATTAAGAAACCTATCCATAGCTCATCAAGGAACAAAAATAGGCACACCAGCGGTAACACTTTCTTTTCTAGCTTTTACATTTGCTAGAAATTAGTTCTAGAAAGGCTAGCTTATTTCCATCTATCAGAAAGTGTGAAGAAAGATTTTAAAATATGGCTAACTATGGAGACTATTAAAATATTTGGACAATGTGGAACAGGAAAAACTAATGTGAAAAGGCTAACATGAAACACTAGTCTGTTCAAAATTAATTCAGTCTCTTTTACTGACTGATACCTATGATGCATTAGGGAAAAAATAGAAGTTGTCACTTTAGAGGTTTCCCACCAACATTTCTCTAAAGTGTTTCCAGATGTACTCAAGACATTGTTCATCTGAGGGAACTTCTTCCTGAGTATTGCATGGTGTGCAGCCAACCCCAACCAATTATATTTGCTTCCAGTATGTGACGAGCATGCTCAGCAGGATGGATAAGCTATCCAAAAGCTAATATAGGGTAACATATTTTGATTCTGACTGATGACTGCATGAACCAGTTTCCAAAAGAGGGTCTTCTGAAGTAAGTAACGTGTTTAATGAATTTGTTAGTGTTGTGCACTTAACACACACTACCTCATATTTGATCCCTAGGTGTTTTAAATGTATGGGGGGGTTGGTTTAGTTTTTTTAACAGTACAGTAGAGAATTTACAGGGAATGATATTTCAAATATACATATTTTTTACTGTTTGTTGTGTCAAACCAAATTTCAATATTCTATAACTGGAAACTCTCACGAGGCAATCTCTCAGTGGTCCCGACTAAGAATCAGCTTTTCTTGTCACTTCTGACTTACTGTGTTAGTCTAGTTTAGCTGTTGTCAAATTAGCATTTCAATATTTAAGCAATGTAGCTTTATAAATTAACATGCTAAGTTTCTCATCTGTGACTCATTCTATAATTTGAAAATCTCTTCTCCTGACAAGTTGTTCTTAAGCACTAGAAATGTACTGTAATAATAAACACCAGAAATAATTATACTGATACGGCTCATCCTTTTGGGGGAATTATTTCATTTACACCAGGTAAACATTAAGTATGTAGTTATATTTACTAGAAGAACTGGTGTGGAAATTGTGCCTAGCTGAATAAACCAATGGTTTAGGCAATAAAGCAAAAGATACTGCATAAGAGGCTCATGACAAAAAGTGTAAATGCTAGACAATGCAATAAAATTTAGATGTGCTAATGCATATCTAGTAACAGAGTTTTCACACTTTTTAAATTATTTAATAGAGTATATTATATTTTCTGGTATTATCAATCTCCATGTAGGACTAATGGAATTTTCCATTTGTAGTACTATGATTATAACATCTTAAAATATTATAGCAGTAAATCCTCAGCCCCGCTTCATCTGTTATTTCTATTGTTCTCTTTGAAGCAGGAGTAGCTATCTGCACCATTGCCTCATGTCAACGCTGCCTCTGTAGGGAGAATTTGCCTCTGGATTGCAATTACAGATAAGAAGTGGCATGGAAAACTCATCAGCTTTACATTCACCACCTTGCTTAGTTTCAGTCCTTAAGCCTTCCTTGGTGTGTCTAGTACTTAGCATTATGGATTTTTTGGTCTCTTCAGTGTACTCCTATGGCATGGATATTTATTACTCTCTTTAAAATTGGACTGTTCCATCTTGCTGTCCTACCCTCAAAGCCAGTTCTAAATCCTCAGTTTAAAATGTCACAATCTGGGGTTTTTAAAGTGTTTTAGATAATTTTTGATACTCATGAGGAATTTCTAGTGTTCTAAAATTTTGAATGTAAAGCCCAATACGAAGGAAGTCGAGCAAGATAGCTTGCAATAGCATCCTTCAGCTGTCCCAACTTCTCAAGATGCTTTTGTTGGAAAGGATAGTGACCCTCTATTGATACATTTATAGACATATTGATGGCATTTATAGAAAGATTCCACATCATCCCAACTTTATGTCTTCTATAGTAATAATTTAGAAAAAAGTTTTAAGAATTTATATAAAAGTCATCATGCTCTGATATGTAACATCCAACTAGAAGTTCAGATACACATTCTCACTGAAGCATGAGCCTCTGGACACACTTTGTGCAAGAGCATAATGGAATAGAAAGTATGAATATCCTGGATAAGAACTCATACGCAGAAGGGTGCTGGAGAAAATTGTGAAATCAGGCTAGTTATACTACTAGTAATAATCTATATTAATCTTTGGATTAAAGATGGATTTAAGTGAAGAGCAAGCATATCTGTAGTTTTAAACTGCTACTCTTAACACTGCTAAAACATTTCTTCAGAGATAAACATACTTAGTCCAATTAATCTCATCTCTGCTTGCTGTGGTAGGAACCTATTTTTTTTAAATCACATACTTAGAAATTGTTGCTGTGAATATTCTACAAAGCTGTTTATCCAATATTTATGAAAATGAAATTCTGCCAGCATTAAGTTGTACTTAATAACAGTAGTTTATGTTATTTGCAGAAACTGCATGGTGGGGTTTTTTCCTCAAAACCAAAATATTTTAAATGTTTTAAAACATTGCCACTGTAATATATGCAGCAAAGTTTTTTTTACAAAATAAGCAGAAACCTATATACAGAACTGCTATTTATCAGTAATTTGAAAGGCATTGTATCACTACAAATGACAGATTATACTCTTCTTAATAAAACCACAGGAATTCATTTGGCTTCAACTGATGTAGATCAAAATAAAACTGCACTTCTTTCCATGACAATTTTAATTCTACTCCACTTTTTCAAATAAACGGTCTACTATTTAATCAAATATATTCCTAAATTAAGTTAACATTTGTGGGGGTTTTTAATATGTTTTTATAAAGATATTAATCTATCCATTTAAATCCTTAAGTAAAATGAACACCACAGAGTTGTATTTTCAAGAACTCACTTTCCTTCATACAGGGGCATGACTGTCTGGTGAAATAATGTCCAAAGTCTCTCTCTTAATATAAACAAAAACAAAACAACAGCAACAACAAAATGCCACACACAGTTGTTGGAAGATTTTACATTTTACAAAAATGTTAAAGAACAATGGTACTCTGAGAACTTCCACAGTGGGAGTGCCAATAGCTCAACTTCTCCCCAAAAAAGTAGACAATGATGGCATTTCAGCTCTGATCTTTCCATTTCAAATTTGAAACTCAAATGTGCAATGGAGAGAGGTTCCTTATGTGGCAATTCAGATGTCAGTAGAAGTTCCTTAGCACTGAATACATTTGAATGCTGCTGGTAATTCACATGCCAGGTACTGCACTACTGGGCTTCAGGAAGTGGAAGTATCTCAAACTGGGGATTCCACTAATATTGCCATCTTTGTTCCCATCACTGAGTCAGGTGTTTGGTTTTATAGATCTAGAACCTACTTAGGCTATTTTAGTAATGTTCCAGAATAGAAGGGGTCCAGTTCTAGCTCTCTAGCCCTATAGCTTGTAACTGACATCCAAGGTTTTTTGAAGGTGCTTGTGTTATTAAAATTCAATTCTGATCACCATTTTTTGCATAAGCAAACTAAGAAGATGTTTTTTCTTTATGTAGCTAACACTTATTTTAGAACTCCTGATCAATCACTATCTCAGAACGATTACTGTTTGTTTTACTTGCTTAAGCAAGGGGGTTTTGGAGCATATGAATTACTATGGTTACAGTCCAAATGGTAAAGAACAATAGATCACCCTTGACAGCCTTGCTTTGTAAAGATGTTTGAAAAAGTGCAATAAATTTAAAAAAAAAAAAAATTCTTTGTCACTTTTGTTTTATTATTTCTCAAAAAGTACTACATTTATTGCACTTAATAAAAGCTTAATTTCTGATGTTCCATTACTTTTACAGATCAGATAAATAAAATGAAATTTTAAAAAGGGTCAGCAAAATTATGAGGTATTGGAAGGGTTAAAATATTCCTACAGATGTAAATCTTTTTAGCAGACATTAAAACAATGCCTAGACCTTTTTCCCTGACTCTATTTCATTTTAAGAAGGACTTCATGTTTTAAAACTGATTGCTTCCAATATAGATTTACTTTTTCAAGAGATTCAGAAAACAAATGTAAACTGGTGTGACCTTTTCCATGAGTTTTTAAAATAGCAGTGTATCAATGGAATTATTCAATATTACTGAATGCCATTTTTTCCAACCAAGACAAGGTATTAACAAAATCCTTCTCTCACGGAATACCAGAAAAATAAATGAAAAATATATTAATCCATTTTGAATGAATTCAACAGAAGTTATATGAAAACAGAGTAATTCTGTTGATGCATCTGTTTCACCATTTCACTTTTCCATATTTTAAAAACTCATGCTGCACACTGCACAATTCTACAAAGGAACTTACTATTTTAAGTGTTATTTAAACACCAATCTTGGACTAAGAAGGAAGGAAGGAGGATTATTTTAATTATATATTTTTAAAATGCACAGTATATGCTTGGTCAGTCTTATTTTTCTCTTTTATTTTCTCCTGTATTCTAAGTAGAATTGCTCTTATTAACAATGACATTTCTTTGATTTACTTTAATAATATATTTTTTATTTAAAAAGTACAAATTCTATGGGAGTCCATCTATTCTGTGATCCTCCTTGAGTCTGTTCCTTCAAGGACTGATTTCAGTTCCCAAGACCTTCACTCACCCCAAGAGAATAAACACTTTAGCATAAATTCAAATGGTTAGGCCAAGTCTTATTATCACTAACTTTGGCAATAAAATCAGCAAAGCTAATTTGATCAATTACCTACCTGTATTTTATATTAGTCTTACCATAACATACAATTAAGTTCTGAACAAAAGTACCGTGGGAAATTACCTCATATCTGAAAACAATTATATTAACTAACCGATGTGAACCGAATGTGGCAAAACCATAGCAAATGTGTTTGTAGGTAGGCTGCTGAAAGGTATGAGCTGCCTTTTTTGGCTGACTATATTGTTATCTCTGAGTTTGCAATTTAGAAAATGGCCTCTGCTACTCAGCCTGTCACTGAGAACTACAGAAAGCTGGGTCACAGTAATGATCTATTCTGCTCATAATAGGCTCAGAAAAGATGAGGTCAGGCTGCATGGTACAAGCATAAAGCTTTCAGATTACCTTTTTTCTCTCTTTTCCTGTTAACTATGTCTATTTCTTAATATTATGCCAATTTGTTACACCCTGTGTTGCTAATGATATACTGACTTCAGAGGAATTATTGTATGGGAGCACACCCAGGACATGTCCAGGTTACCTAGAGAGGAAAGGTTATGGACTCTTTCAGCAGCTCAGCAGCTCAGGATTATCCATCTGAACCATCTTTGCAAAGGTTGAGCAGAGTCTGATGTAGGAGCAGGATAATTATGCAATACTGGATTACTTTAAAACATTACTACATTCAGAAGTGACTGTTATACCAGCACTTGATTTTTATTTGCTAGTATAATAGAAGTTGAACAATTATGATAAGATCTCAACTGTTTGTATAATGCTGTCTGGGGGTTTACAGGAGTACCTAACATGTTAGTTAACAGTAAACCCACAGTCAAAATCAGTGTTCTGGGAACTAGAACGAGGCCGAACGTATAAATGAATTTTCATTGTTGATGCATGAACTCAAACATTGGAAGATAGTTTTCTGAGATTACTTTAAGTTAATTCCTTTATATATGTTATTAAATTGAATAGCATACTGAAAATCTTCCCCAATAATTTCTGATTCAGAAAACTTGTTATTTGACCAAAATATGAAACTTTCCATTCTGTTTTCTGTACCTATGCTTTAATTAAATCAAAAGAAATTGTGAAATGGAATTCCTCTTGAAAGAAAAAAATTAAAACATTTTTATTTGGAAATGGTAGAATAAAACATTTTGAGGTTTTCCTTATCCCTCAACCATTTTTTTCATCCAAAAGCTGCTCTCAAATTTCATTGAGATGGTCTTTTTCTGGCAAGCTTTGGCCAGATATGTCAGTAAGATGTATATTGCATGCATATTAAAAGAAGAAGAATCTCTGTAGTCCTCCTGCTGAGAGAAAATACAGCACGCACTTGCCCTACATGTAGCCACTTTCAGACCTGAAAGTAAAGTGTTTACATGTTCTTCAACTTCACTTGTCAATCTCACTGCAGGCACCTATGAATCATAGAATGGTTAGGGTTGGAAGGGACCTTAAAGATCATCTAGTTCCAACCCCCCTGCCATGCGCAGGCACATCCCCCACTAGACCAGGTTGCTCAAAGCCTCATCCAACTTGACTTTGAACACTTCCAGGGAGGGGGCATTCACATCTTCTTTGGGCAACCTGTTCCAATGGCTCACCACCCTCACAGTGAAGAATTCCTTCCTAACATCTAATATAAATCTACCCTCTTCCAGTCCATAGTCATTACCCCATTTTTTATCACTACCTGCCTTTGTAAAAAGTCCCTCCCCAGACTTCCTGTAGGCTACCTCCATGTACTGGAAGGCCGCTATAAGATGTCCCTGGAGCCTTCTCCAGGCAGAACAGCCTAAACTTAAAAGCCTGTCCTCATAGGAAAGCTATTCCATCCCTCTGATCATCTTTGTGGTCCTCCTTTGGACCAGCTCCAACAGGTCCATGTCTTTTCTTGTGCTGAAGACTCCAGAGCTGGACACAATACTACAGGGTGGGTCTCACGATAGAATAGGGGACTGGCAGAATCACCTCCCTCAACCTGCTGGCCACTCTTCTCTTGATGCAGCCCAGGATACGGTTCGCCTTCTGGGTTGTGAGCGTGAATCACAGAAATAATTATGCGAACACACAATATTTTCTTAGATCACTAATCCCTGCAGCCACAGGGTTCTCAAACTTTCATCAAGAAGGTAAATTTCCAAACATAATAATTATAAGAGCTTGGAAATGTGACTCAAATGTAGTACAAAATTTCAGAAGCTGAAAGTGACTCCACAGTCCTAGGAGTATTATCCAGAAACACTGTGCTTTTGAGGGGTAACAACCCAGAATTTTCCGTGTGTGTCTGGCAGTACTGCTGAAGGCAGTGCGGGCAAGGATGTTGAATGTTGTAGGAAATGTGGGGGGGAGGTGAAGGCAAAAGATGAGGAGTGTTGTAGTGCCTTACAGAAACAGGGGTGAAGGACATCCCACAGGCAGAAATATGACGTACTCTAGGGTATTTGGATATTTTGAGGAGCTCCAGAGAAAGGTTTGCAGAAAAGTTTCTTTGTCATTGTGTTAGCAGGTGTTGCAGTTATAAAATCAGTGAGAAGTACTAGACACCAAAAGTCAGATTTTAAGTTGAAATGTTTAGATGTCATTCTTTGCGGATGTATATATGAGAGATAAATGTTGTTATATATGGGAGGTAAGCCAATGTATCTCAAGATGATCAACCCGTGCCTGTGTCAGCAAATGAAAGCGTACTGCTTTGGGATTTTTTGTTTTGTTATTTGTAGATATTAATCTTTTTAACTGAGATATAGCGATAGCTAAATGCAAAGTATTCTTCTGCATCGGATGGAAAGGGATGAAATATGAAAGGAATGTTGTACACAGTGGTCTTGAGCACCAGTTTTCTCTTGCTTCTGTAATACATCCCAAAATTATGCTTGCAGAATATGCAAGTGCTCTGTTGTGTTCTGATAGAACCGAGGTCATCAGATACCAGTCACCAAATATTAATACATAATACAACATATAAAAAGATAAATTTGTCTTTTTCAATGAAAGGATTTGATATAAATTGGTTTAAGGAATTCTAAAATCCAGCATATAAAATAATATTTCAGAGCTAGAGAAGTCTGATTTATCTTTTATTATTCTTCCAACTGATTACACAAAACTTGCCCTAGGCTTGAGTGAGAAAACTTGTCCTAATGGAGAAGTTTATGTGAATTGCATCTGGTTTTGACTGGTTTTAGATTTGGTATTATATAGTGATTCTCATTTGAGACTTTTTATTAAAATTCATAGGTTAAATCAATACAAATCAAATGATATCAAGCAAGTTATTTGTTTCTTTAAAATGTGTGCATGGTGTTCAACTTAAATAAAAATGAAGTCTGGCAATTGAAAGCATTACCAGTTTAATTAAAATAACTCTTAATAGATTGAAAGGGTGAACCTCAAAAGGTTAGATGCTGTTTGCAAACTACCAGTCTCCAAGTCAGTGAAGTAAGAATGGTAAGAATAAGAAATGCGAATAAAATAAGAATAGAAATTTAATCATACTACTATATAGTAATATGACATTTTTAAAATAGAAAGCTATTCCTAGCTTCCTTAATGACATTAAGTTTAGGGAATTTCAAACCTCCTTACAGGAGCTTGTTTTTAGGTCTTTTTTTTTCCTTTTTAATAAACTGCTAGTGTATAATAAGAACTTTTGTATAAAACCAGCTTTTATGCTTACTGGAAACCTAAGAGTGTGTTGCAGTCTTACATGTTTCTCATTTTTATTTTTCTGGCTTCAGAGTATCCTGAGCTGAAGCAGTCAAGGTCATGATCGTGCATTTGACGACACAGAGCACTGTATGTTTCTTTCATCAGATGATGGTTTGGGGGCTTTGTTTTATTTCATAGGGTAGCTGTTGTGAAAAAAGACCCAAGGTTTACAGTTCACTTTACCAGTAGTCCATAAACTGTGTGACTTCTGTTTGCTAAACATTTGCCCTACATGTTGTGAAACCATAATTTCTAGATGTTTGTCGGTTTTCATAGGGTCCTAGCACATAGTGTACATATAAAAGAATTCTTTTCTATTTCACCTTCCAGCAGAATTAGGCAAAGCAGTTAGCAACAGAATTCAGACTCCTGGGACTTTTCCCTGACTTCTATTCCTGTTTTGATTCTACTGCAGTGGTGTAAAAATTTATAGTTTTTCATTTCAGGATTGCTGCATGAATATGCTGTACGTTATACAGATCCAGTCCATTATAGTTTTAACTGTTTGGTAGTGCACATTTTTGAAAGCTTCACAATTGTTTAGGTAAATTATTTCTGTTGACTTTTGGTACAAAAACCATAGACCTTAAAGCTAGTAAAGCAAAAAAAAAAAATACTTTATAATATTATTTTATAAAAAAAAATAACTAGAAGTGATGGGAAGAATGAAATCGACCCAGAGCCACTTATCTTTCCTATCTTAAAGTTCCAGAAAAATGCACCAGACAGGAACTGTGTACCTAGGTCAGCCTGTTCTGTCTGGGAGGACTTTTGTGAAATAACTTATAGCTTTTATAAATGACTTATTACAGTTATTGCAATTCTTTATCATTGCAGTTTTCTCTGACTATAGTCAGATCTCAGTTGTTTTCTTGTGCGGGTTGACTTGTTTCTAAACATAAAACTTTTTGTTTGAAAAAGAAAAAAAGTCTTTATCCTTTAGGATATAAAGAGTGCAGTGGTGAAAGTATAATGTTACGTGAGTCGCTTCTGATCTAATGAATACAAAGGAGACATTTCTACCTCAGGAGGTGAATATGTGGTCATTATCAGTCACATAAAATATTTTAACTGCCCTCTGGAGTTGTGACTTCTGGGCTGTCATAAATCAGATGAGATACTGGTATGGTCAGACAGACTTATTTATATTTCCTGAGTCAAAAGAACTGGTTTTCCATAATCATTTTCACCCTGCACTCATCGTCTAGTCCTATTTTAAAATAACTCTGAAAGTTATTTTTCACTGCTGGCTGATTTCCAGCAGAGGAAAACTGGTACCTGACTTCTATGCAGTGAAAAATGAGAGCTTCCTAGTTTATCACTAACTTGATCTCCCATGAAATTCTACCATTTATGAACCAGCAGGACTTAGAAACCTAAATGCCTTTGAGTGTGGGTGAGTGTACAGCTCTTGTATATGTGAACAAGTCCTAACACCAAGAGCACTCCAGGAGATCCAGAAATTTAAGCCTACCCTGCTAAGAGCAACCTCTCCTCCCACTCTTCAAAAGCTCTTACATCTAAAAGATAGCTGAGCCCCTACTAGAATTTTCTTTCTGTAAAAACTTCTTGTAGAGACTTGGCTTCTTATTGTTGCTTTCTTCACATTTCAATGAGATGCCAGACTCTTGGGGAACTTGGAGATCAAATGAGTTTTATGCGCATAGCGCTAGGGCAAACTACGGATGGCATAGGAATGAGAATAAAAGGGAAAATCAATCCCAGTGCCACAAAAAGCCTAGTTCAGACAAAATTAGAAAAAGGGAAATATCAGTCCACAAGTAAATAGTTTACCATGCCAGGGAAACTGAATGTGGTAAAAGCATCTGATTGTGACTTGAACAGGAGTGTCTTCAGCTCTGATCTCTTTTCAGTTCCTAAAAACAAATGTTGAAAGTTTTTTTCTCAGATATCAAGAAAGACCTCAAAGAGTTTTGGTTGTTTGTTTTGTTTTGTCTTTTGCCTTTAACAGTGGCAGTATTGGCCAGAATTATGTCTTCTTCCTTTCTTAGGAATGACTTGTGGTGGTGTTATAGTGAAAAGTACAAAATCCCAAACCAGATGTGTGATAGTTTGGGAAAGCAAGATTCTGTTTTGTTTAAATTCTGTTAAAAAGCTGGGTAGTTTGTTTAATTACAGATATTCATCAGATTATATAGCTGGTTAGGAAACTCAACAATAATGGTATCAGAAAATAAATTCTAGAATTCAGTTCAACAGAGGGCTTCATCATTTACTGTGAAAGAAGATGGCTATTTAAAATGCAGTGTGAATAAGGCCAGCTTCTAGAAGATGTAACATAAGTTCTGTATGCAAAATACAATAAAGTATATTTAAAAAGGAAGTTATCTTTGAGGCAGAGCCAGCCACCCAGAATCTGCCTTTTCGTCCAGTGACTCAGACAATATTGCTGCTCAAAGAAGTGTGGTGGTTAACCTCTCCTCTTTAAGTGCAAGTACCTGGTTCACCAAGCACAGGCAACCTGAAGAACACAAACAGGATTATAAGGATATTGTAAGGACTAATGACACATACTCCACTGCATGAAACTGATATCAGGTTATGAGGTGTGTAGGGTTCCTGAAGGATAAAGAAACCAAGTGTTGGTGTGTTATCTCATAGTGGCATAGTCATAGCACAGCCTCACAAAAAGAACTGCTGTATATCAGACATCTATTGAGTCTCAGATCCTGGGGATGCTACAGGCTGCTTGGTTGCCTGGTCACTCAACTGCCATGTAGTCTGAAACTTCTGTAAGAGCATTAAACATGTCCACATCACAGTTAAAAATAATAAGATAAGTAAAACCTAAGGCTATTTATCTGTGTATATATGTCCTGCAATAGACAAAAATAAAATTCTAAGAAGGGAAAAACTGAAGGTATTCCTTGAAAGGTAACTGGAGCCAGAAATTTTTATCTGTCCAGAAACTTTAGCCACCAGCTAACAATTTCTCTTGAAGTGTAAATTTGTCACTTTTAGGCACCCCAAGAAAAATACGGCTAGACAGACCAACTGCATTTTGAAATAGAGCTAGTTTCGCAATACCAAGTCGCTTTTAACAATTATGCAGATGCATCATACATAAACAAATGTGTTTAGGTAGTGGATGGAATTCAATGTTTAACCAATGGAGGTTAATAAATATGATCTCAGTTGAATCCTTCTCATACTAAAATAAGCAAGAGTTTTACAATTGGCTTCAGTGGTTGTAGAAACCAATCCTTTCCAATCATAAATGAAAAGCAGGGCTGATAGCAAGAATATGGATTATCTGAACTATAGGAGAAATAATTTGTAGTTACTGTAGTATGTAATATGTTACTCTCAAGTTTAATGTTGGGGGTTTTTTTGAAGAAATTGTGACTTCAATCTTGTCTACTTGCAGAGTAATAGTTGTCCCCTTCAACAAACACATTTAATTTGTCAGCTTTACCTTTTAAAGAGATAGTATTGCATAGTATATAACTGTTTACATCTATTTATATGCACATATTTTTATGTATGAATTATTTACATGTATGTACATGTATTTACATGTACTGAAAAAACCCTCTACATTTTTTGAACCTTCCTTGTATATTTTGAATCTTCATTCCTCAGCTGACAAGTGAAAAAACTATTATATGCAATCTTATTAAAAATATTCTTCTAAAACTTAAATGGAGACTCTCTGAGGAGTCAGACTAAATTTTGTGAAGAATTTAGCTACAGAACAAATGTTTCCTGTTTAAAATTTTTACAAGTCATCCCTCTCCCAGGATGCTCCCTAATACAGTCATTTATAATCCGAATTATCCTTCCTACTGGATGATTTTACCTGAGATGTGTTTCTCAAACCTGTAAGGTCAGAGAAGCCAATCTCATCAGTATTAAAGCTTGTCTAGAATTTGAATGATTCTTTTTAAGTTCACTGCAGCATGTCAAAAGCTCAAAAGACTCTCTCTAGTTTCCCTGGTGGCTACACATGTAACTTCCCTCCTTTCCTCCACCTCTCTAAAAATTGTAACTTGGTCTTTGGGCTCATATTTGGCCTTAGAATAATATAACCGTGGAATTGTTTCAAAACATACAGTTATTACACACTCTACTCTTCTTGGTTTGTGCTAAAAAGAAAGCCTTATGAGGAAACTGCTGTGTTTTATAATAATGTATTAACAGAGATTTAGTTTTCTGAGGAATGTTAAAATTGCTAAGACAGGTTGTAGAGGTGATAAGAATACCAGATGAGACCTCAGGAAATCAAACCAGCACTCCTAATTTCACTAAATAATCCCTCTGTGTTCTTTAGCAAGTTATTTAAGATACATTTTGCAAAAGCTTATAAGGAATTCAGATGCCAAAATCCCACTCATTTTCAGTGAGAATTTGTGTGCTAGAGGTACCTGAGTTGCTCAGAGATGTGAGACATAGTCTTTGAAATTGCTTAGGGAAATGAGTCACCAGGGTATTAGGATGGCAAATTTTTTAATGAACCTATTTGTAGAATAGTGTTGGATGATACTAACCTGTTTCACAAAGGTACAGAAAGAGCTTGGATGTTACAGTGGTTAGCAGCTTAGAAAGCTATATGGATATATATGCACAAAATACGTGTTTTCTATGTGACCTAGACATGTACTCTGCCTGGCTTCTCTTGGTCAGGATTAGAGAGCTCACACTGCACAGCTGGAAATGCAGGAAGGTGATAGATCCCATCACTTCTGAAAATTACAGCCAGGTCATTTAAGTTACTTGAGAGAGTGATGACTTCTTGGAAAATTAGGACTATTAATGCTTTGTTTCAGGTAACCCAGAGGTATCACTGAGGAAAGTGAACAGCCTTTGTTTTGTTTTCTTCAGAGAGCACATTGTCTGGAAAAAAGCTGATTCTATAATTCAGTTGATTATCCTGCTGATAATGAGGACAGGAGAGCACTGAAAATTTCTCGTGTAGGACTGTTCCTGGTGATTACCTTTTAACACTTCTAATCCAAAAGCAGCTCTTTCAGAGTCTAAGAGAAAACACAGTGTTTAATCATCTGGGACTGGGAAGGAGAATGCAGCTTCACTGGGTGACAGGAAAGGGTAGCACAGAAACATTCAGAGGCTGGTGATAAAGTAGGAGTTATTTCATCTTGTTTTTTGCTCTTCTGAAGGAGCATAGATAAGTTCACTGCTACAAGAAATAGGAAATGGCCTCAGGCACTGAAGATCTCAAGAGCACGTGTGTCTCTCTGCCTCTCTCTCACACCAGTGAACAGAGTAGTTCTTTAAAAATCCTGTTCCAGGCAAATAACTGAACTTACCCCATAGAGCCAGGAGAGAAATGAAACTGCACTAATTTCCAGGATTAACTGTTGAGGAGGAATTTCACAGAAACTGGTCCAGCAGCTAAGTGTTGGAAAACTGCATTTTGTGTTGCTAAAGGTCACAGATGTTATTTCTGTTTCTCAAACTGGATAAAAAAACAGACAGAACACATCATTTTCCTTTCCCTCTTCCTCTCCTATCCAAAATCCCCACAAGTACATGCTCAAATATTTCTAGAAGAGGCAAGTATTTTCTGGTCTAAGCCAATAATCTGGAAAAATTGGTGGCCTTTTGGAAGCATGTAAATTAGAGAAAACTTCTTTATTCTTTTGATGGTGAGTCAGCAAATAGGAGTAAACAGAAGCTAACAAGGAAACTGGAGGTAAGCTGAGGCCATGCTCTTGGTGTTTATATTTTTCTCTGGAAAATTTGTTCCTCCCTACATTTGCCCTCCTTTTGGGCTTCCTTCACCTTTCCCAGCCTGGATGGTGCCCTTGGCCATGAACCTGTGTGCCAGAGCTGAGGGCACTCTCTCCACATGGACCTGAGCAGGCTCACCAAGGCACGACCTCTGAGGAAGAGAAATACCTTTACTGAGGGCATCTGTCAAATTCTGGGTGTAAGCCATGTATCCAGCTGTTCAGCACTGTCCATCTGGCAGGGCTTTAGGGCTTACCCTGAAGCTGATTTTTAGAGACCTAGGGAGAATTAGCCTCAGCACCTGATGTGCCTGAAATTTTCAAGCATCTCTAGGGTTAAAGAGTGGCTGATTTGGAGGAGTTAGATGGTGTTCTTGTACACAATTCTTTTGGATCTAATTTTGTATATGTAATTTATATTTTGATGGGAGCACAGGTGTTATTTGAGGCTTTGAACTCACAAATTAAAGTGCACCTTAAGTGACATATATCCATGTAAATTAAAACTAATGAAGAGGTTCCTACAAAGCCTAGAAAAGCCAAACTATGCAGCTTCATAGATCTCTGCAATAAAGGCCGTCTATAAAATTGAGTTAAATGTATTAATGCAGTAGCGTGCTGCCGTATTAAGTTAATGTACTGCAGCATGAAATGAACTTTATCCCTTTAGAAAAAACAATTATTATTTAATGTAATACAATGTGTTTTGCAGTTAGTACTGCAGAAACAAGGGATCATAGTAAAAATACAATTATTATCTCAGCAAGATAGCTTTACAGATTCCTCTTATTTTCTTGCCATGGCTTTTTTTTTTCAGCCTTGGACTTGCTGAATGTAAACAAATCAATATGAATTTCAGACAGTCATTTTCCTAAAATAATCTAAAAGAATAATACATTACCCAGAGAATCTGTAGATATGGTTGTATTGATTGACATTTCTAATGGTTACTTACTCTAAGAAAACTGAAAATCAGCTGTTTTATAGTGTTTTGGATTTGCATTAGAATTCATTTTAAGCCAATTTCCATTATTTCAAAAGTAACTGAACATGAGGAGTATTCCACCATTTATTTGGGGAATAATTCATGAACTTCTCTGTCTCTAAAATGAATATTCACTTTACCTCATTTGCAAGCTCATTTGGTTTAATACAGAAACATGACTGAGATCTATAGTTTCATTTATATGCTGATCTATAAATGTTTATTTCTTGTACTCAGCTAAATGTGATACATAAAAGGAACATGACTAGAAAGCAACAAATAGCTGTCACTAGTGCTCTATTAAAAAAAAGTTTTTCATTTGTATGTTGTGGCTTAGTTTGTATCCAAGATAATAAGCTATGTGATATGTTATGATGATTGACCAGATAAAATAAAACTACTGGTACCAGCAGTTCAGCTGCAGATGTCAGAGAGAGATGGAATATTGAATAGTTTTCCCTCTTTGAACATTACCTTTCCTATTTGGCACATATTGCCCATTAGATGCAAGCTTTGACAGACTGTAGTGCCTAAACAGATTATTCTTGTGACTTCTTAAAACACTATATGATGTTTTGCAGTTTACTACACCATGCCATAAAATTTATTTTACAGATGCATGACTGCATAAGATTAAATGTTAAATCTTAAAAGATTAAAAAGCAACCAAATAATTAAAACTTTGCCTTCAAATGATGAAGTAAATGTGGTTAGAGGCCACTTTATTCAAGTGACAATAGTACATTATTTTCTTCACTGAATTAATTATCTTAACAGTTTTTTCTACTAGCATCTCTCAGCTGACCTCTTTTCTAATGTGTTTATCTTCACAGTAGCACAGTAAAATAGGAAATTATTGTGTCATTTTTAGAGATGCAGAACTACACGACATACTTCGTAAGTGTAGGCAGTGAGCAGAGGTGTCTAAGTCAGGAGCCTAGATAAGTAAGGACAGTCAGGAGCCCAAGCAGTTTCTAGAGACAATGTATACCTTGCTCACATGAAATCTGAGTTACTCTCTGACCATGTCTTTCTCTCGTGCTTCACTGCACAATGTTTCCAATGACAGAATCTGAGCACATCTGGTGAAAAGTAAGGAGAAGTACAAAACCGGGTTGTTTATTTTTGAAGAGTGTTGATTATCTTCAGCACATGTTTCTATGGTTTGTTTTGGGGTTTTTTTTTGTTTGTTTGTTTTGTTTTCTGTTGTGGCTGTCATCCTGTCTTCCTTCCTTCTGTGACATAGATTATCAAGGAAAACAGTGAGATAAGAATAAGAGCTCTTTGTCTACTGCTGATGTTATGAATGCTAAGCCTGATAGGTGAATATATGAGATGCAGCTATCAGCCTCAGCTGCACAGAATTAAATAACTGGCGTCATTTAGAGAATCTTACAGTAACTTCATGAAAGAAATGGGGTGATCCATGAGAGGGCTGTGGGATGGGACTCTTTCACTATGGCAAGTCTAGTCTATTGAAGGGACAGTGGTTCCTTTAACAGGGAAGCTTGGCCATTTAGGGCCCACTTAGCCTGCAGTCAGCTATACACATTCAATTATAAGACCTACTGGGAAAGAAATCAGTGATTATAAAAATCAGCAAGCGACTCAGTTCTGACTAAGAGCTGCAGGGGGGAAGATAGGATCCTGCAAGAGGCCTGAATCAGGGGGATTAAAGAGAAGACAGTGGGGAGTATATGTTTCTTCAATTTCCTTACCTGTGGTAGTCAGGGGAACTGTTTTGTTTCGATGTTTCCCTAAGCTTCATGCTGGAGAATAAAACACAGAGTCCCTCCTGCTCTGGGGCAGGCTAAGCAGGTTATCTTTAATGAAATTCTTCACTGACACTATGATTTAGCTGATAATATTACTTTAATACCTCCAGTACTTCCAAGAACGACGACAGATACCTTTTTGTGGTTGTTCTCTTCTTTTCTTTTTCTAACATCTATGTGTTAGTCCTTGTAATATCCCACTGGGTGACATACTGTCCTGGAAACTATAATTTCACGTCACCTATAGCATAAGGGAGCTGTCAGACTCTCCATATTAAAATTCCTGTGGGTTCTGGAGTAGCATCAAGTTGCTTAGCTGTGCATTGACTTCTTCATCACTGCCACAGAAGAGTGAGATTTTAACTTTCTCAAAGAAAGCCCTGGGAATCTTGAGTATTTATATGATATAAAAAGATGCTTACCTTTTTGCCCCTTCTCCACTCACTTTGAGTTATGCAAAAAGCAACTGCTTCCTACAGGCTTTCAAATATATTTGCAGCTCAATGATTTTAACATGTGCTTTTTACAATGAGAAAATACTATCAAGGGCATTTCCCAAACTATTTTACTTCCAAAGTATTGCTCATTTTTACTTTATTTTTTTTAATAACTTTATAAATTTTTTAAATTCTAAAACAGCAGTAAAACCTACTGCTCAGCAAGCAATTAGCACTTCTTAGCATGCCGAACTGAGTATTATTATTTTGCCTATTGTACTGTGGTTTAGAACAAACAATAACAATGTGACATTCAAATTCGTTGTGTGTGTTCACAAAAACATATTTAGTTAATGGGGCTGCCAGTAAACAGTATTTTTTGAAGACCAGGCTATCCTGCTTATCACTGTTCATATTCACAAATTAACAGACCTTTTGAAATACAGAATCAGATAGCAGATTAAAATATGCAGCTTGCTTAGGAGTTTCTGGCCCTAGTTCTCTGCCTTGGTCTTCAGAACTCATCTTCTTCTCTAGGAGTCTACATGTACTCTTCCTCTCAGGTAACTAAGTAAATGTAGCAGTCACTGTGTGTAAATTAGAGGCATCTGGTTTACCAAGTATTATCTGGGCAATATAAATTGCTTTGTGTATTAGGCACTAGTAGGATAGCAGCTAAGCTACTACATTAATTTAGAATGAAAGACATTTCCATCACCTTAGTTAAGTGTTGAACAACTGTATTATTAGGTAAGTCAAAAAGGTAAGGCAATACTACCTTCTAGACAGAAAGAAACAATGTCAATATACAAAAATACAAAATGAGATTATGAAGACAGAAAGCTGTCACTCTTGTTCAAAGTTTATTAAACAAGAAAATTGTAACATCAAAAACTACTGGTTAATATTTTATTTTGTCAGGTGAAGAGGGGGAATCATGGTATCATCTTCTAGCTGAACCTTTCTAAACCTGGGATTCACCCTTTTACTTTTCTCATTCTGTCTAAATTTTTGACACGATTCCTACCAAAATCTGTGCTTGTAAAGACATTGCACTTACATAAGAGGGACGTGAGTAGATTGAAAGGCCCTAAGAGGATAGGATGATCAAGACATCTAATCTTCTGTAAAAGAATGGTCATGAAACTTTCCTAAATTAACTCATGTTTGTATTTTTAAGAAAATATAGTGCTTTATTTTAAAATTGCCAATGATGAGTGAATGATGCTTTGGGGCCTATGTTTTATTCTGTGTTATTTAGTGGAGAGTAGCAATAATTAGCAACTACTGAGAAAATCAGGTGTTTTGAGGTAATTCCAAGAAACGGTCTAACATTTGAAGGATTACCTTTAGGGACTTTTACTTATCAATACTCATATTACAATTTAGGAAATAATATGATAGGAAAAGGCAGGATAAAACCTTTTAAAATAAAACCAGTGGATTTTTAATACTTAAAATAAGCTTTAATTTTGAGTAGCAAAATTCAGTCTCTGAAGTTTGACGACTATTTATCAGTCAAATTTCCCCACAGCTGCACTGTGTTACTTTCAGAATGCCTTTAGTCTGTTGTCCATGTAATGAAAAAGCAAAATTGGTTTCAGCCTCACATAACCCTCACCCTCACAAAAGTGAATGAACAGAGCTTTCTTTACTTTTAAAAAGTTCTTTTTCCTCTTAAATCTAGATTGGACTAAACATGCAAAAATCCAGACCCACCAGTTTCTTATAAAAGACTTAATGAAATGCTAACTACAGAGAAGGTGTCTTAAATAAATACTGTAATTATTTTCTGGGCATACGGGTACATACCATTTGTCTTATCTCATCAGGTGAAATTTCCTTAGCCATCTGTCCAGCAGAAGAGTATCTTTAAGATTTTTTCAAGGTCATAGTTAAGCACTAAGTGCTGGTACAGATTATGTTTCCTCAGATCTCTGTTCGAGATCATCGAACACACGATGCTCAAATTCAAATTTTCTTACTTCTGCACAAATACTGCTTTTGTTCCTGCCTCCACTCTCAAATATATAAAGGCAGCAACAAACTAAAGTCATTGGGCATTGGATTTAGCATCAAGCCATAGCATATGAAAGCATAGCACCCAGCCCAGTGCTGGGCCAAAACTAAGCAATGCAGTATCTGGGATAGAAAATTTGCAAGGAGGAGAGGAAAGCTCTGTACTTTTGACAGTTGCCAGTAGAGCAAGAAAATGCAGAGCACAGTCATGAAGAAAGAAGGCTTCTGGCAACTCTGTATGTCAAAGTGCACCAAGAAGAACAAACAAAGATGTGGAGACCTGCTGGCAATGCTGACACATGGTGCTGGAGGCTTTCTCCCCTGTAGGAGGGAGCACAGAAAGAGGTCAAATAGGGTACTGTAACCATCATAGCCTGGTGGTGGGCAGTTTGGATTGCTCCACAAAATAGGAATCCAGTGCAGTTGTTACAGTGTCTTTTGAACACAGAAGGCTTGGAGAAAACAATGAAATACTCTTCTCTGGAAAACCCAGTGCAAAATCTCAACCCTAATCTGGCAGAGCCCAAGCAACTTCAATATCTGTAGATTCACCCAGATAAATACTAACAGTATGCTTGCAGTCCTGTAAGAATCCTGTTTGTTTTAAAAGGTGAAACAGAATATTTACTAAGCAAAAATCAACAGGAAAATATAAGGAAATGTTTTGAAGCATCTGAATGACTTTGAGTAATGTAGATTTTGAGCCATTTTGCTCATTTAACCAAGAGAAACTCAATGTAACTGTAATTTTATAACAAAGATTAAAAAGGAGAAATAAAAATACTAAAATGAAATAACTGTAAATTACATCAAACTAGTTAAGGATTAAACAACATAATCAGAAAACCAAAATAATGATGCATTGTAAACCAGGTGGCTGCAACATTGCTGGGTTATTATTCCAGGAAATCTATAGTCAGTCATCACTTCGTCTTAAACAGAAACTTAAAGGAAATGAGTTTCAATGTAATTTCAAATTATATTTATTTTTTTAACATCTTCAGATTATACAAATGACCCTGTTTTATCTTACATTTGCAATAGACTACTTGTATACATTTACTGCATCTCAGCAGTAAGTCTGAGTAAAATACTTGCAAGTGGTATTTCACTAAGTGATGGTACCTCAGTCATTTGCAGTCCTGTAAATATGCTCTTAGGCACCTCAGTATTAACTGGCTTTCATATATTCTACAAATCTCCAGTATGCATTCATTTCAGAAGAAAGTTTAAATAAAAATAGTTCCCTCCATAATGCTTGAAGAAAAGAAAGCAGACTACTTTTGTTTTTTTCATTGTGCTCAGATTCTATTCATGATGAATGAAAATGGAGGGAAATGGGGTGATAAGGATCAACAGTGGCTTCTAAAGTTTATTGTTGTCACTAATGAATGTTTTGAGGTAAAAAAAAAAAAAAAAGTTTATGGTTACTTAGCATCTCCTCCTCTACTTTTAGTGTCGTCCAGTCCATGGCCTTAAAAGCCAATTTTGTGATGATTTTTAAACTAAAGAAAAACAGCTACTTCCCCTTATAAGGGTTAATATTCTATCTTATTAACCTTTCTACACATCTTGTTGTAGATTTAATATACAGGGAGAAAGAAATCTGATAGATAAGGCACAGCAATGGATAAAACATTATCAGCAGTCAGGAGAATGGATAGAAAGCAGAGGTTACACATATAGATGAGAGTTGTAACCAGTTAGCTGAAACTGATAGTGAAAGATTAATCCAGCTAAGGAAATTAGTTTCTGGTCAGTAAAAAGTAATAGAAATGCTATATATTAATGCCAGCAGTCTCAGTGGCAAAACTGAGAAATAAGAATTGTTGGTGCAGGACCTGGGAAATAATATTCTCCAGGTAACAGGAGCATATGCAAACAACAGCCATGGCAGGAACATAGGGATGAAAAGTTATGCATTGTTCAGGACAGACAGAAATAAAGACATAAGATGATTGTATCTTAAGAATATGAAAAACTTCAGGAAATAAGAAGATGTGAGATGCATAAAGAACAATCTTTTGGAGTCAAAATCATGTGGGGAAGAATGATAAAAAATGAATTACAGGTAGGATATTGGTAGGTTTTGGGTCAGATATAGATAAGGATAGAGATCTTAATGTTGTTCCTAGAGAGAGAAATATTGCCAAGAGTTATACGTCTATGAGAATCTTTAGAGCTACTGGAGATAGACTGACAAATAAATGAAGTAAATATTCATAGGATCAGTTAATCCTGGAGACAGTAGTTGAGAGATTTCTTCATTAAAAAGTTAGAGTACAAAAGAGGAAATGAAGTTTTTAAAAAATTAGTTTTGGTAAGTACTTAAGATACAGTTGCTCTTAAAAATAAACAGAGTTGGAAGATTGTAAATTAAATGGTGGTATTGGGTTTGTGTGGCCAGGTTTTTGTAGTGGGAGGGGCTTAGGGGTGGCTTTTATGAGAAACTGCTAGAAGCCTCCCCTGTGTCTGATAGAGCCAATGCCAGCCAGCTCCAAGACAGGCCCCCACTGGCCAAGACCTTCAGTGGTGGCATTAGCGCCTCTGTGATAATGTAGTTAAGAAGGGTGTAAAAAAACCTGTGCAATTGCATCCAGAAAAAGGAGTGAGAATATGTGAGAGAAACAGTTCTGCAGACACCAAGGTCTGTGGGGAGTGTGAGAATGTGTATTGGCATACCCTGAGAGAACTGTGGGAACTGAAGGGATACATGTCTGGAGATATGAGAAGCACCTGCATCAACAAGGCCCCAGACAGGAACCTTGAAGTGTATCCAAAAGATGTACCCTGGCAAGCAAACAGGAAAGGATGCACACAAAGTCCAGCAGCCAATTAGGGGCATGTGAACTGCTGGTGTTGTGAGTGAAGAGCCAATAACATGTTAACGGGTATGGGTGATTTCATTAGTTTTGGGGTATAACTGTATTAGAACAAATAAATGGCTTCTTGCTTGATCATATTGATCGTGTGGCAGAGTCCATGACTGAGTTCCCACAAAGGTCAGTGAGGAGGGGGAGGAGGTGCTCCAGGCACCAGAGCAGATATTCTCCTGTAACTTGTGATGAAGATCATAGTGAGGCAGGCTGTCCCCCTGCAGTCCATGGAGGTCCATGGTGGAGCAGATGACCACCTGTAGCCCATGGAGGACCCCATGGGTCTTTGAGCAGGTGGATGCTCAAAGGTGGCTGTAACCTCATGGGAAGCCCACGCTGGAGCAGACTCCTGGCAGCACCTGTGGAGCCCATTGAGAGAGGAGCCCACACTGGAGCAGGTTTGCTGGCAGGACTTGTGAATTTGTGGGGGACCCACACTGAAGTAGTATGTTCCTAAAGGACTGTAATCTGTGGAAGGGACCCACGCCAAAGCAGTTCATGAAGAACTGTATCCTATGGGAAGGACTCACGTTGGAGAAGTTCATGGTAGACTGTCTCCTGTGTGAGAAACTCCACGCTGGAGCAGGAAAAGAGGGTGAGGAATTCTTCCCTGAGGAGGAAGGAGCAACAGAGACAGTGTGTGACGACCTGACCGCAACCCCAACTTCCCATCCTCCTGCACTGCTCGGGAAGAAGAGGTAGAGAAATCAGGAGTATAGTTAAGCCTGAGAAGAAGGGAAAGGTGGGGGGAAGGTGTTTTAAGAGTAAGTTTTATTTGTCATTATTCTACTCTGATTTGATTGGTAATAAATTAAGCTGATTTCCCAAAGTAGAGTCTGTTTTGCCCATGATGATAATTGGTGAATGATCTCTTGCTGTCCTTAACTTGACCCACGAGCCTTTTGTTATATTTTCTCTTCCCCATCCAGCTGAGAATGGGTGTGATAGAGCAGCTTTGGTGTGCACCTGGTGTCCAGCCAGGGTCAACCCACCACAGTGGAAAGTAAGTAAGAATAAGTTAGAGTGGGAGAAAAAAAAAAAAAAAAAAAAAAAAAAAAAAAAAAAAATTGGGGAAGATCAAGCAAACTGCTAAGGGACAGAAGTGTGACAAAAGCCAAGAATGTATTTCAGTTGATGGTACTATAAATACACAGGATCTACACCTCAGAAAAAGACAGCAAAATCCTTGGAGGAAAAGTCTTACACTTAAACCTTGAGATAGATATTTGAACTATATATAGCATCTGAAAAGAGTGGGAATAAGAGATGCAAAGATTGGCTACTAGGGAAACAGAAAATATACTAAAAAGAAGCCTAGAAAAATTGGGCACAAAAGTTGGAAGTAGACATAATTCTGTGTAAAAGGTATAAAATGTATTAGTTGGTGAATGCTTATCTTACCAAGAATGCCAAAAACTCAGAAAAATTCCCAGATTGTGTCTTGAGGCTGAATCATGGTGCCTATTTCAATTCAAGCAAGACACTTGAGTCCCTCCCATGCTATTAATAGCTACTTGGCCAGCTTTTTGCTGACTTCATTGCATTCCAGTTCCCTACATGCTTAGTCTTAAGGAGTTGGTCTACCCCTACATTTGGTATTCCTATCTGGAGATGAACAGCCCCTTACACACCTTTTCAAAAATGGCCCTAACTGTGTAGGTGAAGGTTAATTCACAAGGTCTATATACAACTGTGTTCAAAACTTTGTTTTTTATTTTCCAGAAACACAACATTGTTTTAAAACCTATGCATGAAACAAGTTAAAACCACGAATAACTAATGTTCTTTCTTATAAAACAACTGCTCTCACTGATACAGGAGATAGAGAAATGCATTCACATTTGAAGTTATACATGCTAGTCCCCCCATAACCCTGAGGAACCTTTTCTTCTGGGAGTACAAAGTGTAGGTAGCTGTTGCATTCTTACTGCCAAACCCTCTGCTGCTTCCACTTAAGTAGAAAAGTCTTAGCAGTTACTCTGTGCTATGAATTTTACATTGGTTTTGCTACGTAACTTCTTCCTCGCTGGCAACTGTCTGATTGCTGTATTTGAGGAGATAGTGGGACAGTCTGACCTAATCAAATAATGTATAGAGCCAGAGTTCAAGATGATTTGGTGTTTATTTCTCAGAAGAAAGGTTCAGCAAAATTCAGTTCTGCTCCTGTCAGTCAGATCTGCTCCTTTCCCAAATCAAAATGATGTTTCTGAAAGAGGCTGCAAACATGGAAGAATTATGCTGTCAGAGAAGACACTCTTCATGGGAGATTTCATTCATTAACTATAACAACCAGGATTTTACATGTTTAAATTTCTCTCCATAACTTTTGATATTTGTTTTTGTGCGTTGTATAAAAAGCAATAAATTTATCTGGAGAGTATTTCTACATCAATAGGCTAATAGAACAGGAAGAATTAGAAAAACAGCCATAAACTATATGTTGAGTAAGAAATTAGCTTATTCCAACATAACCAGAACTGCACAAGAAAGTGAGGTGGTAAAAGAGACATTCCAGTTTTAGTTCCTGGTGTCCTGAACCTGTGAGTACAGCTTTCACCAAATAAAACAAACTTTCTTCAGTCAATCAAAAAACCCCAGCATTAGACCTTCATGCAAACTACCATGTCCTTTAATTCTCCTGAAACACCAGGCATTATTCCCAAAGGTCAGGCAGGTTAATGAAGATGCAGACCTCCTGGTTTCCAAGACACCTCTGAAACTGCATGTTCTAAAAATGTGTGTTTATGTAATGCTATCTAATTGAAAAATAATAGTAAGAAGTAGAAGATTAGTAGAAAATTCAAGTGAACCAGGGATGTTGCATCATGCTATATGTTTCTACTTGAGCCCGTAAGATCCAATAGAATGGTTCTCTATCCTAGTCTCTCACCTTCATTTCTAACCTAGACTGTACTTATATCAGAGGTCAGGGAAAATATATTAATGAAAGAGTTAATAATTAGTATTTTGTTCTTCATCATCACCTTCCAATCTAAGACTTGCAGAAAATTGGTTTTTAAAGAAGAAAAAAAACAAGATACTGCTCCCAAGATGTTGAGCTGGTATAGTGAAACAATCCAGTAGCCGAATATTCTCACTGTTTGCACAAGATAACTACGTACAACAAATCAGTGTTTTTAAATCCAGCAGCAAATAAAGCAAGCTGCAAAACTTGACTATATCTGTAATTTCTCATCATATATGACAGTATGAAACTAATATTGATTGCATCATTGTGAAAAGTATACCATGGAAATTAAAGAATTTCTTCATCCTTCACGTGTAGAGTTTAACATGTAACCTGTCACAGAATTATTTAGGCAAGGTGGTAGTGGCCAGGATTTCCACCTTATCACTCTGCCTGAAGGGCAGAAGTAGTTGTGAGGATGCTGGAAATTTACTGGCTGTTTCAAGTGGTATGAGTTTTTTGTTTGAAATATTTTATTTTATAAATCAATAACAGAAAGCCCCGAGGACAGGGAATGAAACTCGGGCACTAGTGAGAATATTATGCATCTTCCTCAGCTGGTTGTTCAGCCCACTGGCATACAATCCTACATGGAAAATGTTCGCCATGCCTAACAGGAAAGGATGATAACTTATCTAAAGACTATATCTATTGAGTGTTTATTATCATATTGAAGGTAAAGGTAGTTTCATAATTGATTCAAATAAAATGATGATTTGTCTCTGAGTGAGATTACTTATGAGTGGGATAAAGCAACTTTAGATTTTAAAGTCGCATCAGAGATATAGTAAAAACCTCTATTATTATTAGAGGCTGAAACTCATTCATGTATCAAGCCAGCACAAAGCTTTTATACTACTGTCTATAGTTTAGAGATTCCACTGTTGGAAAATATTATAGTAATTTTAAAAGGTAGATAGGTTGTTATAACCTTAATATCTTTGCTTCAAAGAGAGAATCAACTCTCCTCTGAAAAAAAGTCTTATCAGCTCTAAAAAAAGAAGGAGCTAGTGAGGAGCTCTTACATCCGTCTGTCAATATGTGAAAGAAAATGTTATTTATTTTTCTGAACATGTCCTCTTATGCACAGAACCGACAGGTATCTATACCTAGTTCAGCCACTGCTCATTTAATTGTGTTCCTTTTCATCACCCTTACTTCACCTATTGCATGTATAAAGAAGGGTTAGGAGAGAGAGAAAAGATTTTCAGAAGCACAGGTACTCCCCACAACATGTAGGAGAAGAAAGCCTATAGGTGCTGGTGAGTCACTTTTGCCCACACTTCTGAAAATGTCTACCTTAGATTTCAGGTTCTTCAGAACTTTTCCTTCCTCGTGTGTTTGGAAAACACTTGACAACATTATATATATCATTACAAAAACATCCATCATATACAGTTATTCCATGAATTTTGATTATTTCCTTCTGACCAACCTGAAAATTCTTCTAACTCCTTACACTTATACTTTGAGTATCTGTCATCTTACATCTACTCATTCATATCTGACAAAGCTAAAGGTGCTCTGCTCTTTCATCTTTCCTTTAGCAACTTCTTGTAATTTTTTATGTTCCTCTCTGTGCTCTCTTAGATGTGTCAACATTAGCGATCACAGAAAAAGGGAAGATTTCGAGACGATCCAGTATATAGCTCTAAATTAGGAACTGGTTTGACAAAGTTACACAAGCTAACCTTCTCAGCCTGGTACACCATGCCTGTTGAGGCAAATGGCAGATATAATCTTAAGAGACAACTAGACATTTTTATGGTGAGAGAAAATTGAAGGAGACAGTGACATATCAGAGGGTAAGGGGTAAGATAAGCTAGACAGACTCTTTGGGATAAGTTGCCTTTCCTTGTATAAGTAAATCTTGTGCGTCTATGATAACTCTTTAGCAGCTGATAATGCTCTATTTTACACTGAGGTAAAAAGTTTGCTAATAAAATAAAATTTGATCTTTTCTTTTAAAAGCAGCACAGAGTTGCTTCAGGAGTTCAGGGCAGGTTAAATGTGACACATCTGCGATTTAATATTTGAAAAACTAGCTTTTCTAGCCAGAGATACTGCAGATTTAATGTGCTTGATAAATCACTGTCATTGCTACAATGGGACTGACATAGCAGGTAAAGTAATAGAAGCCCAAAGGATACACAACATGTTGAAGATGAATGATATCAAACAATTCCTTTAATGGAAAACAACTTGGACAGAAATGCCCTGAGCTGCTATGGTTCTTTATCACAACATCTTTTAAAATGTTGCGTGGCTTCAACAGTAATTTTGAAATTGATGTGTAGGTGTATGAATATATTGTAAGAAGTCAGAAATGTTAAGTGAATCTCATATAACATATATGGCATACATTATTGAATGTAACTTTGTTTTATTTGTCCAAACCTATCCCAAAGTAAAATACATGAAAATAAAGTGGTAAAGGCTCATCAGGTTCTAAGCCTTGTACATATTAGGATATTTCCACCATACTGTTCAATTTCTGAGCACAATAATGTAGAGTACAAGAAAAAAAAATAGTAAGAATATAATGATACAGAGTATGGAATGAATTATAGAATGAATTTTCTGAAGCAGTTTCTCAACGGAGTGATGTGACTGCATTTGTACATGGACAAAGTTTAGCTACCAAAAAAAAAAAAAAAAAAAAAAAAAAGGGAGAGGCAGAAATTAGGGGAGCTATTTGCATCACTTTGAAAATTAGATTCTAGAAATAAAATCTTAGAACATTTGTTCAGACATTATCATTAATTTTTATAGTATGATATGAGAAGTCACCTTGAATTTGCATGTTACAAGTAATAATTGTATCTGTTCAGTTGGCATTGTATGTGCCATAGCATGTCATACACAGAAAAGCAATGATGGAATTACTGACAAAGAAGTAAAAATATGCAAATAAAAGCCCATCTTGGGAAGCATGGGTCTGCATTTCATTATTTTTTCGAATATACCCATTACATTTGGGTTTGGTTTTTTTTTTTTAAAAAAAGCACTTTTATGCTCAGCAAGTTTGCCTCTGAGTGTGGCTGGCTATGTTATGTATGCCCGTCCATGATTATTTGGTTATATTTAGGAGCTAGATATGCTTTTACGAGAGTGTGTCACTGCTATTTTTGACCCTGGGCTACATTTATATTATGCCAAATATAAATATCAGTAATACATTGGATTACGATAGTGTAGGATTCCAGTAGCATTCATCATATTGGTCCACCTTTACTAAAATATTTTCAAGTTAAATACAGTGCAATTTGGGGAGTTTGTGAAAAACAGAGCTCTAAGTGAGTCTGCTCCATCCAGCAACAGAGCAACCACACAGCCACTTGCTCACTTGCTGCCTCAGAAGGATGGGGGAAACAGTTAGAAGTGCAAAAGTGAGAAAACGTCATGGGTCAAGATAAAGACACTTTAATAAATGAAGGAAAGTTAAAAAAACCCAAATAAAACAAAAAAAACAACAACCAAAAAAACAGTGATGCAAAGTAAATCACTCACTCCTGTCACAAGCAGACCAGTGCCCAGATGGTCTCTGAAAAACGGCCACCTTGGAAAGTCTGCCCTACTAGTTTTTATTATGGGCATAATGTTCCATGGCATGGAACATCCCTTTGGTCAATTCAGGTCAGCTGTCCTGGCTGTGTTCCCTCCCAACTTGCTCACCCCTAGCCTACTTGTTGCAGCAACCAGAATGAAAAACAAAGAAAACCTTGACACAGTGCAAGTACCATTCAGAAATAGCCAAAATATCAGTTTGTCAGCACCACCATTTTATTTACAAATCAAAAACACAGCACCATATAGGCTGGTATAAAGAAAATTAACTTCTTCCCAGCCGGACCAGGCCCACTGAGGAAAAGCATTATGGACTAAAATTTAATTTTAGTCTTCAACACTGCCTGCTAGAGAAACATCTGTTATGAGGTATGAGCCTGCTGTCATTTGAGTAAGTGTAAGTAGACCTTAGACTGCAGTAAAAGTAAAACCTAGATGTTCTGTTGTCTCTTGGAAAATCTAGCTACAATGTTCAAGTTGCAACTGATTAAAAGCCTTTGAAGCCAAATGAAATATGAAAGTTAATTAAACTGGAGGGGTGGAATTTACAGAAAGCGGTTGGTGCACTCTTGATGCTTCTCTGAAATCCAGATTCAAGTCGATGGATCTGGGACTTTTTGTCAAGATAATGCTTTATTTTGGCCATTCTATTCAAAGCTGGATATGATTTTTTATCCTCCAGCACACCTAAACTTCTGCAATACTGATGAGCATTAAAATAATAATATATGACTGGTATATAGCCATTCACTAGTGTATTTCAATAAATAAGAATATAAACTGTACTACTCCCAAAGAGTGGTAGTTAACACCAGTACTTAATGTGCTTATTTGGACTGAAAACAATTCAGGTGAAAAAAGAAACAAACAAATGAAACCTCTATCAGTGTTTCATTTTACATTAATTTTCCCTTCAGCAAAGTCTATATTATCATGAACAAGAAAACTTTATAAAGTGGATGCTGTTTATCCACACTTGAAATATGCTAATTTTTTTCCTGTGCATGATTGCATGTAAATTTCATTAATGTTCAGCATTTACTGCAAATTTCAGATGTGCAAGTGGAAGCACCTCAGTTCTTCCCATCCTGTTTGTTATCTGCCTGCTTTCCTTGAGCAACTCCCTGTTCTGAAGACTCTGAAGATTTTTTGTCAGGAGTGATTAGTTAGATTTTGGTTTAACTGTATTAGCTACGAAAACTGTAGTTTCTGCCTTCTAAGGCACAGCCTGTGTCAGCTGAGCCATATGAAATTAATTTACTCCACAAAATAGATAAAGGATTTAAAAGTCTCACTGTACAGTTTTACAATTTTGTGAAGTTTCTGTAATAGCAAGAAAATGAAAGTTGTAGTGTTTTTATTTCTTTAAATGATTCAGCGGAGTGAAAATTGCAGGTCAACTTCCTTGCTGGTGTAACTTCACTAGATGTAATTTATTTTGAAAGATTACGTTCACGTTCTACCCAGCCCCCTTCCGACATTTTCCCTAGATGTATTAAAAAGTAATATATCCTTTCACAGTCCATACACCTTTTCTAAACTTAAGTCAACACAAATCAAAGTAAGTTAATAAAGTTAATACATATTACACTCAAAATGTCAAACATCATCAACTCTGGTGACAGAAACAGTGTGGGTTTGGATCTAATAGTCAGTAGTATGTAGCAGCTTGAAAAATTGATCATATAATTTTGTATTGTTAAGAAAAAGCTCTCAGAATATGTTAGATTTATGACCATTGAAAAACATAAAAGCATAAATCTGCATTGGCTGCATAACCATGGTAACTAATGCCAAACTGGGAAACAACTTTACCTGATGGAAATGTAAACAAAAAAATTAATTGGTCCAAGGGGATTCCTTATGTCATTAAATATGCAGTAGAGTTTGTATGCAACAAACTTCCTCCCCAAACTGATAATAAGATTGGATCCACAGCAGAATTGCATGCCCCAGTGCTAGGTAGATCTGTAATCAATCTGTTTGTAGTGTCACAACTGATGCATTGAATTACTCACTTTCAATATTCATCACCAGAAATAAATCAGACTTAACTGAAGTTCATAGTTGGTTGTATTGACACTCATGTATTGACATAATCACCGTCTCTCAAAATTCAAAAAGCTGATGTACATAGGTAAACAGATGTAACTATTTTTGCACAGTCATCTACCATATTTTTCTATGATTAAAATTTATAACAGAATTTGAACATCATTCTCTTTGCAATACTTTATATTTTATGTATGCAGATAGAATAATTGGCACTGTCAGTTAGCATTTGTTGGAAAGGCCATGCTTTTAGTAATAGCATTCTTTTTTTTTTGGGAAACTTTCTGATTTTTTTTATTAGTTCAAGAGATATTTGTAGAATAAAATACTAAAAGGAGCATAAAGATCCTTTTCCACGATAACTGCCAATTAGCAGGAACAGCAATCCCCTGTGAAACTTACTGATCATCTTCATTATGTTCCTTTTCAGACAGGTAATGATCTTTTATTTAAGATTAGGACCTGTATTTACTCATACAGACTGTAAACATAAGTAGAAACAGCCATACAACAGAAATGCTGATAGCATTCCTTTTAGCATGGTAGGAAAGGAAGTCAAACATTACTTGAAATACATCAGAGCATACTAGCTTTTTGAGTTTAAATGGGAATTGCATTTTGGCAGCCACTATAAATACTGCTGTGATCTGGATAAACAAAAAATTAATCATACGGCGCTACACATGGCTGCATATTTGCTCCAGATTTTATCACAAAAAGTATTCTCACTAGTGCCTGTGTGCTGTACTCATGATCAAGATTAGTTTCTCAAGAAAATGTAAATAAAGGCAGGGCTCGAAATATGGGGCTTACTAGAAAATAAAGTGAGAAAGACTGGTGATATATAGTGGAAAATTGTATTTCTGATGATGCATTCTTTTTCCTGCCACTAGGTTCACCTTGGAGAAAGGTCCTCTATCTAGTGTGCTTGCAGGAGCAGCACTAACCCTGATCTGTGGTGTAACAGACTGGCTCCAGAGCAGCACCTCTCCCACTTTCAAAGTCCTGATGATTTGCAGTATCTTGGACCCATCCTGGATCACAGGATGGGCTCACCCCAAGCCTGCATCCCTGTCCCCACAGAGGTCTGAACCCAGGGGAAGTAGGGAGATAGGAACATTTATTTCCGTCTAATGTTGGATATTGCTTCTGTGTGAGGCAGTAATCCCTATGATTACTTCACAAAAGAGTGGAAGTCACAGACTTTTGCAAAGGTAGGATACAGCCATTATGAAAAGTGGTTTCTCCTTGGCTCCTGTCAACCCTCCATCTCAGTGAGAACCAGGATGCCTTGACTGTCGAGGTGGCAGGTTCTCATTGCTATAAAAGAAGATGTATTATGCTTGGATCCTTCTGAACCTGGACTTAAACACTTTGAGAGCTGGAACTACATCTCAGAATACATGATATTTCTGAATTGAAGCAGATCACAAAAGGAAGCAGGAAATAAGCACCAGGCAGAAATTTTTTTGGATGTCTGAACAGATCAAAGAGCTACATACCAAGCAGCTTGTAGGATATGATGGCAAGGATAGGCCATGAACTGCAGAATGTTGTAGCAATATTGGAAACTTAGTTCAATCAAAGTAGAATCAGCCATTTTTCCCTGCTTGAGTCACATGCTGGCTCAAGGTAAATTACCCTCTGCTTTTGTACAGTTTGGCTCATTGTCTGATTTCTCACCCCTCTCAGAGCTAACGCAGCGAATATTCATGAACAATTCCATTTTGCCCATAGGCATTAATGTGAGAGTCTCTGCTCATCTGTCAACTCTCAACTACATTACTTCATTCTAATGCCATTTACCTGTACAGAAACTGGTATGTTATTAACTTTAATGGCATTTTTCACACTCTCCTTTTCCTATGACAGAAAGCTCAGCTTTCCAAATTGGCTCAATGATTTGACTGTCCCTGAATAAAAGAGAAATGTAGATAGCAGGCTTCATCTGAACTGGAAAGTCCTCCCTATGGCACATCTCCGCCTTGTTTACTTCTCTCCTGATGTCTCGCTCCACCTTATCGCCTATATAGAAACAAAATGACTAAATGTATAATGAAAATCATTAGAGCATTAGTATTTTTTATATTTTCCATTAAAAAAAAAATTACTTACGACAACCGTCTTGGGCTGGAATGACGTTAGAAATGAGGTTCAGAAGCTTTGACCTATGGACTATACAACTGCCCAAACACTGGCATTGGTTTGGTTTGCTCTCCATTGCAAGTCCTTTTGATACCTTAGATGCTGATAAAATGATAGCCCATTGTCTCCTGGCTCGCTTCTGTCTTAGTGCATTTACTTTTCATATTAAAAAATTATATTTAATCTTTAAATTTGGAATGGCATACACAGCACAGTTTATAGTAAAGCATAAAATATATCTGTTATATTGACATCTTCTGTGTCTGTCTGTACTGAGACTCCAGCTATTCCTACAGTCTAAGTAGTGGAAGATATCTGATTGCTGAAATTCAAATGGAAGTCTTTAACAGAACTGTTGTCAACATTTTTTACCAAACACAATTTCAAACTGAAATGCATTCATCAGATTTTAAATGGTTAGATTATATTTATTTTTAAATCTATAGTTTTTATTAAAGGAGAAAAATAAGCAAGCTGTCTTTGTTTTCTTTAATGCCATTTTCTGTGTTATCACTACAAAGCACCTTATATTGGTGAGAAAGATATATTTTTAAGAGACCCAAACAAGTCAACTGTCAGTAAACATGAAAATATTCAATGCTCAATAATATTTTTTAAACCAACCCTCCTCTTTTTTATTATATAGATATATTTTGTTTATGTTGCTGTACTAATATGAAATGTTATATAAATGTATTTCTAGGGAGGTAAAAATATATAAAAAATTCTTACCTCTCCTTCCCTTAATAAATGAAATGTGAACTATACTTCAGTGTGTGAGAGAGAACAAAGATCCACTGTCCCCTCTAGGCATTTGGTAAGATAAGAAATAACCTTAAGGCAATATTGTGACTTTTGCAACTATTGCTGTTTTGGAGATGTAGGGTAATGAAGTCCATTCCTTCACTTTTTAGCTGCCAGAGGCATTCTGCCCACAGAGGACAGACCTTATGATGTTTCACATTTCTTGCCTTTCATGGATAATGCTAGAACTAAGAAATATTTGACATATTAAAGGACATTTCATACAAATCCCTGTAGCTTCAAAATTTTAGACTTTTTAAAATAGGAAATAAATATGATCTTAATCACATAAATGTTGAAACATAAGGTTATTTCCAAACTTGTTACAGGAAGGAGGATGCACTGTCCTGAAATTCCACCATACAGATTGGGTAATGGGGGAAATGAGGTAGACCCACTAGTACCATGATCTCTGCAGATGTAAAACTGCCATTAAAAAAAGAGAAAGTCTGACTAAGTAGCTAATCTTTGAGAAAAATATTTTTAAAAATTACTGTCTTACTAGAGAAGTATTTCAAGGTTAGATACCACAACACTTTTAAGACCGTCTCTGCTGTAAGGCAGTTATGATCCTGGAAAATCTATCAAATCTAGCACTGAATAAAGTGCGCATGGAAATTAAAATAGCTGAAATTATAAAAAATTGGGTTATTCCTATTGCATTTATCCCAAAGACAAAGAGTTGAATCATTTGCAATATAGAAGAAAATAGGGACTGAAATATTAACCTGTAAATTTATAAAGTATAAAAGTTTGTTCTTATTCTGTTAGCAAAAGCATTCCAATACTTCAGCATTTTCAGCTGAGGCCAAAATCATGGGGTAATTAATAGAAAAGAATTATTCCCAGGGTTAAAAACATGGAATAAAATCATTCCTGGAACGCATTAAACATTACAAGCTCCCTAGGCAAACTGCCTGTGGATTTCTGAGACTATGATACGTGTTGTTGAAAGTGAGTAGGCATTGCATTCCTTCTCTGCATCACTGTGAACACACTGCCGTGGGAAGCTGGCCCAGCATTTTCAGAGAAAGTGTAATAAAAGAGCATAACTCTATCTACAGTGCTTATTAGTCACTTGCCGCTGGTTTCCTGCTTGAGAATCACAACAGTGTGTAGTTCAGATGAAGCCTGCTAACTACATTTCTCTTTTATTCATTCTTCCAAGACTTAAAATAATCTCAAATGAGATTAAGTAGGTCAATACATTCCCAAGTATTCACTGAAGCAGGAAACGTAATCTCATGGAATCCTGATTGTCTGCTCAAGAGACTCCTAAAAAAGTGGATGCTGTGCATTCTTGTTTAGGGTGAAAGACACTAAGATAAATGAAATTTGTTTGCATCTTAGTCATCAGGATTTGATCTTTGTTTTTTATTGCTGGTGTATAGATGTGACAATAACAGGGATTACTTCTGCAGACACGGATAACTACTAGTATTAGTATTCCAATAGCATTACTTTCATACAACATTACAGCCAAGGCCCAAAGTTCTAATATTAGTTAGTTAAGTCACAGACTAATGAATTTATTGTACAGCAAACATCCTTTCAGGAAAAATTTATAATCTTTAAAGAATACTGCTTACCTGCTTCATCTAGATTAGAATACAAACTATTCTGCACTCCAAATTACTGGCAGTATTTGATTAGGCAATGATGACTTCAAATATTGAGTTTAAGTATTTGCTGGAAGAGAGCAGTAGTCCAAATTTGACTCAGACTGTTGTCTGCTGGCTAAGTTGAACAGTAAAACTCCTAGGAAATTTAATAAGCTTAATTTACACTTAAATAGAATTTCAGCATAAAGAGCGAGAAGAGATGTTTTTCGGCTATTGTCCCATGAGAGGCATAATCAGGAAATATGAGTTCTCTGTACTCTTTCCAAAGGTGCTTGAATTTGCATCATAGTTGTGTGCATATTTCTCCATATTTATACATGATGCAAGTGTTTGTGTGATGAGTTGTCAAACTGGAGCAAATTGACTCACATCCCACTACAGTTATTTCTCAATCCAGGAACACCACTAGGGATTAAAGAAGAGAAGTCTGTGCATGTGAAACTCCTGGGTACCTTCAGTGACAACAGACTGTTTGGCAACAGCAGTGTTCATTTCTGCAAGGAGTTTATCTGTCTCCATATCTAGCGGGTCCCCTGGATTTAAACACAGACTCCTGGTCAAGCATCCCTCAAACAAGTTAAAAGAGTAACCAAAACTGCTTCTGATTATATTCTAGTGTTGTTATCTCATCTTTTAGCTACGTTTTCCATCTGGAATTATTTTTACAAGTATCTCAAGAGTCCCTTTCCTTTTATCTCCCTTTATCTCCCTTTATCTCCCTTTATCTCCCTTTATCTCCCTTTCCCTTTCCCTTTCCCTTTCCTTTTTCCATTCCTTTTCCTTTTCCTTTTCCTTTTCCTTTTCCTTTTCCTTTTCCTTTTCCTTTTCCTTTTCCTTTCTCCTTTCCCCTTTTCTTTTTGCCTTCCCTTCCCTTCCCTTCCCTTCCCTTCCCTTCCCTTCCCCATTGGTTTTCTGAATTTTGCACAACATTAAAACACATTTAAATCCCCAAAGAACATATAATCCATCCCCCCCCCCAAAACAAAACAAAACAAAACAAAACAAAAACCCAAAAAAACCAAACAATGTATTTTGTTGAATCCAGGACACATCATAATCATGTTCCTGCTATCAAAAAGAAAATCAAACCCATAATTTGATAAAGATTCTGACAGTGTTAGAACTTTGACAGTTGGGACACTATTTTTTCTCTGTTTGGTAATGTGAAGTGCTGCTTTCTCTGCACAGTGGTAAATTTAAAATGATCTCATTTGCTACAGTCTGTTTGAACTTTAATTTCTCACCTTTCCTGTCAATCAGAGAATGCAGAAAAGGAAATAGCTTCTTGGTGATTGGACACATGGAGCTTTAATCATCTGTCAGCTGCTGTAAATCAGCAGAAAGAACAGCCAAAGACTTAGTTCAAAAACTATAACCAAAGTGTCTAAAACCAAACGTTTTTCTGATTGCTGGATTAAAAAAAAAAAAAGGTTAAAATTGAAATTAAAGTACAGCAGGTATCCAAAGATGTTAAATACCTAAGGGAGAAGTTATAATGAGCCTATGCTTAAAAGAATATGTATAACCTGACAGTTAATTAGACTTTGGAGAACATAATGTGCTGAGGAATTTGGTTAAATGGAGAATATGATAAATTAATTTCTCTGCCAAGAGTTTTTGAATGTAGATACAATCAGTCCCATAAGCTGGATTCTCGCAGTGACTATCCTCTCTGAGGCCACCCACAGCTGGCCATCTCCTTCTTCCTACCACCAGCTGACAGAGATTAAACTGAAATAGAGTTTGAGATAGGTGAGGCTTACTGTGTACTCAGTGCTGTTAACTGACCACATAAAAAGTGGTAAGGAGACCAGATGAAGGAGTGGTCACTCATCATGTCTCACTACTGACATTTCCTGTCTCTTTCTGGGTTTTGTTGTCTTGCTCGTTCCATCCTGGCTGCAACACTCAACCTGTGCTAATGGGAACAGGGTGAGTCAGGGAGCGGTTTTTCTCTATGGCCAAGATATTGACAACGGTAGGTTATTTAATTTTTGGTAGTTCTTTCCCCACTTATCCAACATTTACTTTTCTTTCAGGTTCTATAAATGTTTGCTCGTGTTATTGTTTACATCAATTTTTGTGCTAAGTGCTTATACAGTTAGATTTGTTGCCTCTTTTCAGCCTGTAAAACATCAGTTCTTATGGTTAAAGGAATTAAAATAATTTTGCTGGAGGAGCTATAATTTTTTAAAGTTTTCCATTTATGACAGAAAATTAATTTCAACTCAAAATGCAGTTTAATGAATACTGGCTATGCAATTAAAACTTTTTCTATGATGGGTAAATCCTAAGGAAGTTGATGAGAAACAATAAAACTAGTTAAGAGTCACAGCACCTTTTTCTTTGCAGAATGAAAAGAATGTAAATTAAGAGGCAGAGAGAGTCGTGAGCAAAACATCCCCCTATATCATCATCAGAGAGACTTATCTTCAAGTACACTAATATCTTTTCCCCCATTGCTTTACTGTTCCTCCATGGATCAGTGGAAATATTAGAACTGATTTTTCCTCTAGAGGCATTGAAAGAAGTAGCAATAAGAAGAAATTCTGATAATATCAGTGACTGACAAACCTCCAAAAAATATGGAAATATAGTTAAGATAAGGTTCAGTGCTCTCCTGTGTGGAAGGTCCCAAGGTCCCTTACAAGTGACGTGTGCAGGCATTACTGTCTGTCAAATAAGCCCAAAGACCTTCAGGATACAGCAGTTGTTTAACAAGACAATATAACAATGCTATGGGATGCAGAGAAAGTAAGGCAGATGTTTATGTGCTTAGAAAACAAACATCTGCAAAGTTGATGTTTACTTTTAGAAGTTCAAAACAATTATTGCATTATCCTTCCCCTTTTCAAAAAGTGATTTGTAGTCTAACCAATTTGTTACTTTTAAATGTCTAGAAAAGGGGAAGGGTGAGATGTGTGGCAGAACATCGGTGAGGCTCATCATATTTGCACTATTTCAGAGCAATCAGGGTAGAAAATTCCACAACCCTGGAAACTTATTGCAATTATCTAGTCAGAAATATTTTCAAATATTTCAAAATGTGTTCATAATACACCTCATGCACTGATTTTTGTGGTACTCTTAGAGGAAGGGAGGAACATCACATCTGTTTCCCCAATAGCTGCGTGCACTTATATATACACTGCATGTCACTAATCCTGACTGGGTGAGACCACAATGGTAACAGGTAACCATTAATCAGCATAAACAGAGATTTTTAGAAACAGATTTTATGACCCTTTAAACTATTCAAGTTTTTCTATGAAGTGATCAGCATTTTTGTTCAAAAGTAATGTACAGAATGGGAAAAGGAAGATCATTCTCTACAGTAATATTCATTTTATAAATGCATAGCTTAACTAACCAAAAAAAGTTATGAACAAGCATTTAAGGAAACATTTAAAAACACATCATTAAAATTCATTTGCAATACACAGCTAATTTCCTTGAAATATTTACGCAATTTATAATTCTATTTTACAGTATAATTTTGAAAGTATGATTTTTTTCCACCAAATATTTATGTGTAATTGCAAATGGTGAATATTACCAACTGTAGTACTCTTTTACAGCTTATTAGATACAGCTTAGGAACAGTGACACTGAATTCAGTAGATTTGGTACAATTCTAACATATATTGATTAGATTCCAGCAGTTAGTTATACTTAGTATGGAGGGTTTTCTGTTCCTTTGGTAAATTTTATTTTATTTTATTTTACTTAATTTCATTTCACTTTATAATTCTATTCTGTTATTTCTGTTTTATTTTATTGATTCAACTGATCAATAGTTCCTAGTAGGCTCAGATTTTGGCATCTAGAAGCTCTCATTTTGCTTAGTCATACCACATCTCACCGATTACCTGGCAAACCACAATTGTGACTTGCACATTTGTCTAGGCTAGACACTGTGCTTATCTCTAATTACTTTTCTTGATTCTCATAGAAAGAACTCGATTTTTTTTATTCCTTTAGACAACTTCAGGGCCTACCCTTAGAATCATAGAATGGTTTGGATTAGAAGTGACCTTTAAAGGTCACCTATTTCAATGCCCCTGCAGTGAGCAGGAACACCTTCACCTAGATCAGGTTGCTGACCTTCTCCTAGCTACAGAATCAATGTTATTTGTAGGATGTAATATAAGAAATGTTGCAAGTTTTTTTAGTATTATTTAATTAAGGTGAAATGCTTGGAGTTTAGTAAATAAGCACTTCAAGTAACTGCTCCATAGAGAATTTACTGTGCTTTCTGATTGACGGGAGAGCAAGCTGCCCTGCTCTGGGTACAGACACCTGGAGCTGCCTCCCCAGGTGGGAAACCCTTCAGGTAAAAAGGGGAGAACTTAGGGAACACATGGTCACTCCTCCAGCAGACCTCCAGCCAGAGGAGGTGCTGGAGATGTGTGCAGAGTGGGTGTCCTCCAGATATGCTGAGGGGTGCCGTGTTCCCCCTTTCCCTTCAGCCCTCCATATCTCAGCTGGGCCAAGAGAGGTGGCTGCTCTTTGATCAATGAGAAAGGTCCAGATAATGGTGTCTACACCTGGAGGAGGACAGGAAGCATTGGTAGAAAAGGGGGTTGAATACCAAGCAGAGTGGCTATCCAGATTTGTGCTTTATCCCCGCTGGGACTTAGCAAGGGCTTTTGTACGAGACAGATGATGTCCACCTGGGTAGCCCTGCAGAGAGCAATTTAACCGCAGGATGTTTCCTACTGGTTCAGCCCTTTCAGTAACTGAACTTGCTTTATTATTTTATTTTTTCTGTTGGTTTTTTTTTTTCCAATTTTTATTCCCACAAATTGTCTAGACCTTCTTTGCAATTAGAAAATGATGCAGGAGTTTAACATTTGGAGTTGTGAGGACAGTAGCATTTCTTAACATTGTTAGTATTTTTTCTTAAATCCTTTTCTCTGTTGCTGTAAAGGGAGAAGAAGGAAACGGATTCAGCCATGGGGCTGTTCAATAGTGTAACTACATCTCTCACCCTGGCAGCTAGCAGTAGTACAACATACTTCATGAACAGTTACTTTGATGGACTGTACCCCTGTGACATTGGACAAGAGAAGTAATGGCAGGCAGTAAGTCCATCAAATGGATTCACATTGAAAAAGCTGCAGACCCTGGCAGAGGCTGACCTATGTGTGACGATATGACCATTAATTCTCTTTTGTGATTTTTTTTTTTCCTTTTTATTAGCAAAGATTAGTCTTAATTGAACACTAGCTCTTAGATCAAAGGGAATTAGATCAAAGAAGGAAAAACCCCAATACATTAATGATAAAGTATTTGGCATAATACCTTCCCAACAAGCCCATGAAAAATGTTTTCAAACCATACATTGGTAGCCAGAGCCTTAAAAAAAACAGAGCCTGTTTGTTTATATCTAGAGTCCTGCAGATTATTATTATTTTCTTTTTTCTAAGTCATATAAATGTCACTTTCAGGACTGTCTCAGATAAAAGTATCCAGTTATTGACAATCAACCTGGAAGGGGTGCCCAGCTTCAATAATAAATACAAAATAGTCTTGCCTTTACTACAAATAAGCATCTTCAGTTTAGGAGGCAAGTGAATTTGAAGATGATTAAGCAGAAATCTGCTCTAAGTTTTAAGAAGGATTTGACAACAGAAGCAATTTTCCTTTGAGCTTGTATTCAGCTTTGACTCCCGCTAGAACAGAGCTTTCATTTTGCAGGCAGTCACTCGCTGCACACCCAAGCTTTAAAATATAATGAATGCACCCTTTGCAGAAGACTCTGGCAATAGCTCAGATATATTACTAAATGCAATGATGTCAATCAAAAAAAGAAAAAGGAGGTGTAAGCAATGTCTTTCATTGTTATAATAATATTGATAGTTTCAGAGCTTCAATGTTTTAAATTCCAGAACCATTCTCTATTTTGAACAAAACAGAATAATAAAAAATAATATAAGACAATAAGATATATCTATTATTTTCCTAATTATTATGTTAATTAACATGCATATTTTAGAGAAAGTGTTTCCAGTTTAAAATAGCCAATGCTAATTTTATTTTAGCCACTCTAAAAGGTAGCCACAACTCACATATGTAACAACTTCAGCTAGTGTTAGGGTTCCATCTAACCAACAGCATTTACAAATGTGCAATGGCAAAACTGGGGTTAACTTTGTGAATAAAGCAGGGCTGAAGGAAATGGGCTCAGCTGCTGGGAATAAAAGAGCAGGAGGAGGCATCTAAAGCTTTGCAGAGGGTGAGGAAGCCTCAGGAATGTGCAGGGTATTGATTTAATGAGTAATAGTGGTGTCTGGGATACCTGCATTAGGAAGCTGCCCTTCATGTTGGACAGGCTTTTCTGGAGGCAGAGGCTGTCCCAGGTACAGCTGTGGGACCTCAGCCCAGTCCTGGGACTGTGTTGGCATGTTGCTTTGTGAAAATTATTGGTATATGAACATGCAGGTAAACCTCACCTGTAACTTAACTTTCTCTATCAAAGCCCTCTTTGCATCTCCTGTGGACTCAGGGCTTTTTTGCATTGTGCTAGGAACTGATAGGAAGAAATACAAGTTTCCATTGTGAGAATTGCTGTGTGTGACACATGAAGCCATTTTAAGTGCCATGTCTATCTGAGATTCCGGCTTTTCTTCAGTTGATCAGTTGTTTCCATCTTCTCCTTGAAGTTAGGATGGCAAAGGCCTTGCAGTTTTTAAAGGCTGAGTTTTATTAAGGTAGTCCAAATAAGAATGCAGAGCTGCTATGTAAAATGGAACAAAATATGAGTTATTTAACCTCGAGTTCTCTTGCTTGCTATATCCTTGTACAATAGGTGATTTTCTATGTCTTGGGTCCGAATAAACTACATGGTCTCTCGTGTGCTCCTTGGACAGGATGGTCTCTACCGTATCTGAGTTTTAGGTGTGGATTTGCTCTCTTCTGCTTCTGAACAGTGTCTTAAACCTCAGCCTGTGCTGTTGATACCCTGCTTGCCTAGTCTCTCTCTGGCCTGTTGCCTGACCCCGTTCTCCAAGCAGGCTGAGCCAGCAGGAAAAGTGCAGCACCTGTGGGGAGTGTGCCATGTCCTTCACTCCTTTGGTTGTGTCTGGATGGGAGCAAAGCTGCCCATTCATCTGTGCTCACCTTCAACAAAACTGTAGGGATATTTAGTAAATTGAGCAAACAACTTGTATTTTCCATCACAATATCCATGACAACTGTTGGATGGAAAAACAGTATATAGGGGCATTGGTTCTTTTTTAATTTTCATTTTGATCAACTGATTTATTTATCCATATTCCAGTTACCTCTAACATCTTATTGAGCTCCCATTTGCTTGGATATAATGGAAACTCATAACTTGCGTTTATACCTGGAAGCATTCAACGTTTTTCTGTTTCATGTTGCCCGTTCTCTTTTGCTTTTATAGCCCTGGCTTACTGTGTTAAAAGTAATAACAGAAATAACAAGTATAGGAGCCATAACTTGTAAATATTAAGTTGCTTTTTAGTATGAGACTTTGAAGCTTGATTTAATGTATTTATCAGAAATACTATGCACTCTTGTTTTTGCCATGTCATTTTTGATTAGGACTTTGAAGATGATACTGATAATTATTGGAAATGAATGCCTGCTGGAAGCATGAGTGAAGAAGAACTCAGCCCAGCAGTCTCCTAAACTGAGCAAACTGGTAATCAATCAGTTACTCCTAAGCAGGAAGACAACTACTTTGCATAGGAAAGGACTAATGTAAAATGTAATTCTAGCTAATATAAGCCAGGATTATTCATTATCATGTATCTCATAAAGCTGTAATCCTAATTACACAGAAGGCTACATGTCAGATCCACAAGCCAAATTACTCCTATATCCTCTAGTCTTAAAATATTTACTCTAAGGACGTAAGTAATTGTGTAATATTGTCTTTTTTGTGAACAATAATCAGATTTGCTTTTAAACTCATGTTTTCTTAAACCTAAATAGGATAAATATAATACATGTTTAAGATAATTTAGAGCGATGAACTGCTGAAGGGATGAAACAAGGGATCTAAGTAATATTTTTCTGGATAATTCTTGATGAATCCTGTTATGCTGGATGGGATCAAGAAAAGCTGACTGTGTACTAAGACAAGTATAGTAATTAAAGAAAAAACATTAGTAACACTAAGAGGTAGTTACTCTGCCTTAATGATTAACTGTCCTTCGAGAAACACAATAAAATGTCAATATAATTCCAGTGCTTTGGATTGTATTAGATTTAACAAGGGACTACTATGGTTTATACTTATGTACAAATTATGGATATGAGGTGAAGAGGTTTATATTGAAGATTTACTATTGCTTTTTAAAAAGTAAAACTAATCAGAAAGCAGTAATACTGTATGTGTGAACATTACCTTTCATTTCAAGGTGCTTAAGAAGCACTACCTCTATGTAGGAGCTAACAAATTGCTCTCCAGTTCCCAAAGTTATTCAGCAACTTAAAAGTAATTAGTGTTTTCTGATTTGTGCCTTATGTACACACATCTAAATACCTTCCTTAATGGCTCTGAGTATGCATCTACTCCTCTCAAGCTCACAAAATAATTGTACTTAAATGTGCTTGTATCTGCACCTTTACAGGATCATGACTTAGAACATCTGCACCTCTTTGCATAATTTTTGGTATCTAGCTCTATAGTAGATGCAGCATTTGGTGCTGAACTGAAAGGCAACATCAACCAACAAGCTATTACCTGAAGAAAAATACTGTCTGAGAAAAGAATAAAGCATGCTTATTATTGGGGTTTGATATAATTTCAATCAAATTCCCATCAAAGCTGAAAATAGGACTTTGTATTGCTGTCCCTTAAGTGTTTTCTAGGATATCATTTTTGAGAGCAACCACTTATGTTGTGGTGGTTCTTCCCATCAAACTGCTTAATGAAACTGATTTGGTTTCGGAGACTGATCCTATATTTAATAATAAACCAGTGCTGATTGCAGAAGACTATTTGTTTTATTTACCCTAGCTAGTTTGTGACCCAACATCCTGTATCAGCTGTTGTAGCCTATGTGATAAAATACATAATTTGCAATATTTGCATTTAATCCAGCTGAGAGGTGATGGTGGCATATATAGCAAACAATAATTGTGTTACTGTAGCAATTTAGAAAGGCAACTAAATTTTCTGCTTTGGTGAGCTGAATTAATTGTTTTTGAAACTTGGTTATCTTCTCCAGTAGAGATCATTAGATACTCTTTGCTTTATGGTTATCTGGAAACGCAGAAACCTTCCCTTGGTGAAGGTAGTAACACTGAAGATAGTTGTTTTGTTAAGCTCAAATAATCAGCAGCATCTTCTCTGTACAGAGTATGGGCTGAATGAACTCTTCCCAGCCATTTCCTACAAACAAAATTATGCAAAAGCTTTATATTGTGCTCTGTCCTCTATAAATACTGCAATTGGGCTCTTTCTGCAGACTGTAGTGAACTGTAGAACTGAATGCCAGCAATTCCTTACAAGAAATGTGGCTTTCTGCCTTTAGGTATGTTATTAAGGAGTAGACTTTTCAGTTACTTACCTGAATACCGTATACTGTTGACTGCAACTAACATATAAGTTTAAATAAAGGATTATCAGCATATAACATATCTGAATGCAAATAATATTTATGGGGAGAATGAAGTCTAATTCCATTATTTCTTCACAATGCAAGCATTCATTTGCGAAGTATGGCAAGTGCGGACTCCAGGAAAGCTTACATGAATATACTTGTCAGTAAACTGCAGTGAACATGATAACTGAGAGCCTGGTATGTATGAAAAGTACATTTTGCATCTGTAATTTATCTATAAATCCACTGACATAACAATATTATAAATGCACGTATTGAGCAGTACTCTTGCTTTTAGACTTCGGACACTCCTGGGAGTTCTGCTGCTTTGTTTACCGCATCTGCAAACTGTACTGAAAGCTAATCTGTATTAAGGCATTCTATTATACATCTTCATTTATCTCTATTATCTTGCCCAGTTTTTTGCCTTTATTAACACATGAGACACTAGAGCACCCTTCAGTGCTGATTTATATTAGCATCACAAAAATTGCAACCTGCAAAAAGGAAATTCCCTCTCTTAAGAAGATGATAAATATCTAATTAAGGCTATAATGACATTAAATGTTAATGTTTTCCTGAAATGAAACAGACATAAGAGGTGTTTGAAGGAAGAGCAACCCAGAAAGCACAACCAATAGAAACCAAAGTCTCTTAATGCATTTCTTCAGGTATCCCTCAGTGTGAATGACACTTGAAAGTACTAAGCCACTTCAGAAAGAAAAGTGATGATACTTGTGCACTAATAGCATTAGAGAGCCTCTTAAAGGAATAGTAAATGTTGAGGGTTTTTAAATATGCCTAAGATTTGGCAAGAAAGGAAGCGGAAAGAAAGATCATGAAATGAGGGTTTTAAGCAGAATACAGGTTTAGTATGGGACACTGGACACCTTGGTTTATTGTACACTGGTTGTATGTTATGCCCTTCTTGTATCATGCAACACTGTTGAGTTCTTAGTAATCAAAACGTTTTTCCAGTTTTTCATGCAACTTAATTTCATAATAAACAGAGGCCCCAGAGATATTTAAATGTCCCTGAATCTATAGAAAGTACGTTATTTAAGGTTGCCTTGTGGAAGCAGTTTCTGGTGGGGAGTTACAAGAAAAAAAAAAAGTTAATTAATATCTCAGCAGTTCCTCGTTGGCCTGTTGATGACAACTACCATGTCCCTGAAGAACGTGAATTGTAGCATCTGTGGGTTTTTTTTTTATAGACATGAACACTATAATGTAAGTAACCTTCAGCTGTCCATCAGAGGATACTGATGTCTTGAGCATCTATGAGAAACCATGGAGATTTCAGATTTTCCCTAGCAGAAGTCTCTGTGGAGACAGAGGTCTTGGGATCTTTTGGTATTTGGATAATTAATTATGCAGCCACTTAAGACTAGTTTTCTTGACACTTTAAGAATTGCTTCACCTTGCAACAGTTTTAAACATGAAAAATCCCTTCTCTAAAGCTGTGGTGGCTAGATTTTTCAGTGTTGTCTGCCTGCCTTAATTATAAATTATAGTGGCTTTGTTTACTACCATGATGCACTGGCAAGAATGCTTCCACTGTTTTTATTCTGTGAACTAGAATGTAGTCTTAGGATTTGCTGTGATGTGTGTGCCTTCGGTTTACACACTTTTTTTGTGGAACTAGTCTGGGGACAGAGGTATATGCCCAGCAGGAAATCTTGTCTTCCTTTGAGGAAATTGCCCTGAGACAGTTCTTACAGAACTGGCCACTGCTGGGCTAAGGCTTTTGACAGATGTGATTATCAAAAGGGACGCAGGATGAAGTTGTACCATTACTGTCAGCAATTTCTTAACTTGTGGCATTTTAAATGCTCATTAAAATTCTCAGAACTTATAAAAATTCATAAATAACTGAGCTGTGAGGGTAAGTTTGACATCAGCCTACAATGGCTTCGGGATAGAGGCAGCATTATAAAGCCAATGAAGTGTGACTATATCTTGCTCTCACTAAACGAGAAGTGCTGGAGAAATGCTTACTCTGCTCTTTCTAAATGTTCTCTGTGTTCAAGCATTTGTCGCATATGTTAACTGAAGATCTTGGGTGCAAGTAATTGCAGTGTTTGAATGAAAAATACTGTTTGCAAACATTACTTATTTTTGCAAAGCTGTATCTCTTATTCTGTTGAGCTTTCAGCCTGTCTTCCAGAAACAGACAGGCCACTAACTGCAGGAAGGCCTCTCTGGACTGATCTGACACCATACAGCAGAGGCTGACTTTTAGTATTGTTTCCTCTTATGGTTTTAAAATATACAAGCTGTGAAAAGTAAAAGACCATTCTGCTTCAAAGGGCTGAGGCATCAGGCCAGCCAAGTCCACTTCTGAGAGATTATCACCTCAGGAGGAGACCAGCAGGGAAGCTGGCAAAGGTGAGAGGCTGCTTGGGTCAGGTGGCCATGGGAAACGCCGTGTGTGAGGGCAAAGAGCGTCTGCCTGGGCTGAACATGTCTGGGGTTAATTAAATCCTCTGAGAAAAGTCACAGCACAATCCAGTCAAGCTCTGTGGCTCTGACTCAAAAGTGGTGAGTCAGAGATGCAAGAGAAGAACCTGGAGAAAACAGGGCATCTGAGCAGCAATTAGCTGATGAGGATTTTAAGTGCCACCAACCTTCCATGACCCTATCCAAGAGGCAGGTAGGGGAAATAATTGGTTAAACACAGCTGAGGAGAGTGAGTAATTATAGAAAAGGAAGGGCTAAAGGCTGTTGTGCACCAGGTACAATTATTCCTAGCTCCAAATACCTTGAGGAGGGAGAACTTTCTATTGACTCAGATGGACGGCCAAATCCAGCCTCAGTATTGAGGTGATTTATTACTTGCCATCAGATGTGCTGGTGGTAGAGAGCCCTCTCAAGGGCAAAAACTGGCTACAAGCTTCCTCTGATACTAGCACTAACTTCCACTAGCTTTGACCAATGACAGTATTTTCAGATAAGAAGTAGGCAGTTCCGTTTACCTTCATTCTGCAAAATGACTCAATTGCTAAGTGAAAATACATAATATTACAAAACAACTAATCCAGGACTCTAACAGCTCTTCTTTAAAAATAATATAAAGCTTCCTGTTCTCTATCCTTAAACTCCTGAGAATCAAACTCCTGCACCAAGTGTTACCAGAGGGGAAACAAATACTTGCGGAAGTGTGTGTGCTACAGCCTAGATAAACTCATATATTTTTCCACTGTTTTTGCCTGAAGCGCTCCTCAGTAATGACTTACCTTGAGGCTTTTTTTCTCTCTAGAGTAAGACTCCTAAAGCAAGAATGTAACTATTAGAAGATAAAACAGAGCTTTCCAACTTGGCAACTTCTGAGGCTTCTTCATTACTGTTTATACTTGTGAAACATTTTTAAAATGCAAGGCAGAAAGGCTAAATACAAACCAGAGAAATATTCCCTACTTAATTCAAGTAGTTTTAGAGCCTAGTGTTATGGAAGTTACTAATCTCAAATAAAAGGTACTGACCAGTGTTAATGCACAATACAAATCACCCTTGAAAATACAGAAAGATGTTTCTTTCAGCATCATACACTTATTGTGATGCACAAAAAAATCTGGGTTTGCTTATTCATGTTAGCTATATCTTGTATAATAGTATAGCTAACTGGGATGAATGGAGGACATGGAATTTAAATAGGTAACATCAAATTAAAAACTGTTCAGTGGAGATTAGCTCCTTGGCAAATGCTGCTTTTATATGACAATGTCCGAGAAAGAAAAAGACATGAGTTGTTTGACCTAGCCTTTCTTTATGGATGGTATTGGGTTCGGTTTGTCACATGGCAGACAATGAGCTCTGAACTTGCACAGTTCTTAGTGCAGCATGTATCCATACTGCAGAGGAGAACACACAGTGCTCCTGTTCACACATGGACCGTGCATAGGTGAATGTCTACTTTTGGGTTTCAGAGGTTCTAACAAGAAGTTGTCAGACCTCCAAAATTTTTTCATTAAGAAATCCTCATGAGGCACTCATGTATGTATGTGTGTGTTTGGGATAGATAAATATGGGGGTGAAATTACACTAGGATAGAAAATGTAGGGGGGTAAAAAAAAAAACCCAAAGCATCAACAAGTGTATAAAATCTTCAATTCATATTAGAGCATGCAAGAATACTTCTATATTACATTTTCATCATGGGCAAAAACTATAGACTATTTTTCTCCTCAATATAGTTATTCAGTACTAACAAACATAAAGACCAAAATCATACTTAGTTGTTCATGTATGTCCTGGTTTCAGCTGGAATAGTTGATTTTCTTCCTAGTAGCTGGTATAGTGCTGTTTTGCATTTAGTATGAAAACAATGTTGATAACACACTGATGTTTTAATTGTTGCTAAGTAGTGCTTACACTAGTCAAAGACTTTTCAGTTTCTCATGCCCTGCCAGCAAGAAGCTGACCCAAACTGGCCAAAGAGATATTCCATATCCATGATGTCATGGTCAGCATATAAAGCTGGGGGAAGAAGAAGGAAGCGGGGCACGCTGGGAGTCATGGCATTTGTTTTCCCAAGTAACTGTCATTGTGTGATGGAGCTCTGCTTTCCTGGAGATGGCTGAGCACCTGCCTGGGTGCTCAGTAGGGGGAAGTAGTGAATTAATTCCTTGTTTTGCTTTCATGTGCATCTTTTGCTTTACTTATTAAACTGTCTTTATCTGATCCCATGAGTTTTTTCACTTTACTGTTGTTATCTCTCCCCTATCCCACTGGGGGAGACTGACTGAGCAGCTGTGTGGGGCTTAGTTGCCGGCTGGAGTCAAACCACAACAACGTATTACAAAGAATTATAATAATAACTACCAGAGTTTCTAACTTGGTCTAAAGAAATCTTAAATCTCTTAAGGATGAGGTCCTGAGTTTGTATATGACTCTGCCTGACCAGACACCTGCATCCATGTGGAGGTCTGTTCTAGATCCTTACCAGGACACTGAGCCTTGAGAGTTTTATTTGGCTCTTCTGAAAAGTATCTGGAGTTGAATTTGATTGGAAAGAGAATGGAGATTTTTTTTTTTTTTCAATTTCTTTGCAACTTCAGTTGCAAGGTTTTGCTGCTATAAACCTTTATACTTTGATCCTCAAGTATGTATTTATTTTTGTACATGTTTGTGGGTGTCTACTGCAGCAAACATGAACTAGTGAAGAATGCCATCAAGCTTTTTAGTATCACACTCATTTAGAATCTGGGCACTTTTAAGAAATACTACTTGCTTATCTCCATTTTCAGATTTATACATAATTTAATTTTCATCTAAATGGCCCCTTTAATGTCAACACATATGTTATTCCAATTACATTAACATTTAGTTAAAGTAACTAACAAAGTGCAACAAAACAATTGTGGAATGAGGTTTCCCCAAACATCAGTTGGATCTGTTTGAAAATTTTAATGGCTGTGATATAGAAAAATAACACAAGGAAGAAGCTGCTGGTACACAAGGATGGAATAAAATGGAGCTAATGCTTTTGAAAATGTTTGCTAAGGTCTATAGAAAAATATCTAAACTTGGGTGTGGGGAGGAAGCATACATGCCAGTTAGCATGCAGCAGAGCAAGCATAAGAAATGGAGGAATCCATATTGCCTGCTGCGTGTAGACTTGCAGTTCTTACTGCCTGTGCTACAGCTGTGTTGTTTCTCATTGCTTCAGTTTGCTCTTTAAATCAAACTCTAATCTGTCCCTATCCTACTATGAACACTATAGTTAGGGTGATAAATTCATAGCACTGGAAGTGATCACCTATGAAATATAACAGAAACTAAGTTATCAGATCCTTATGAATGTAACGAAGGGAAAATTTACAACAAATAGCATTCACTTTATCACTTCATAAAATGTTGTGCATTAGCATCAGAAGAGGATCCCACGATTTTTGATGCCTCATGTGTGATGAAAATGTATTTAAGTTGTTAATAACATACTACTTAAACTGAAAGAGGGTAGGTTTAGATTAGATATTAGGAAGAAGTTCTTTAGTGTGAGGGTGGTGAGACACTGGAACAGGTTGCCCAAAGAGGTTGTAGATGCCCCCTCCCTGGAAGTGTTTAAGACCAGGGTGGATGAGGCTTTGAGTAACCTGATCTAGTGTAAGGTGTCCCTGCTCATGGCAGGGGGGTTGGAACTAGATGATCTTTAAGGTCCCTTCCAACCCAAACCATTCTATGATTCTATGATTCTACTCTATATATTTAAAGTGTGGTTGTACTTCAGATCCAAATACATTACTCCATGTATTTTTGTTCTGCTAAATTTTGTACTCTTTTTTTCCTACAGGGAAAAGCCTGATCACATGCCTTGGGATTGGGGTCTTTTGAAGTGCTTATCCTCCTGAGCTCTGACAATGCCTGGGTCTGCCTCCTCCTTGATTGCTAGTGTCTTCCAGGTCTGCTTATTTGTGCTGTCAAGAGAACAAAAGTTGCAGTAGATCATACAGGTCTTCTTAATGTCACCTCCTTCCTCCCTCACAGCTCTTAATGAGCTTACAAAATGCCTTAGGAGGTCAGAACAAAAGCCCATCTAGCTCACTGTTCTGGCTGACTGGAGATACTATTTAGAGAGAGTGTGGTCCATTTCCCTCATATACTCTCCAGCATCCATAACTGCTGTATGAAAGATGGTAAACAGTGCATGCTTGCCTCTCCATAAGTGTCTTGTGGAACTGTGACCATTAATTTTCTGACTGTATTCTGAATCTGCTACTGTCTAGCTCCACAACCTCCTGTGGCTGAGAATTTGAAAAAGCAGTAAGGATGGACTTCCATTTACTTTATCTTAAATTGGCTGCATGTTGGTTCTAGTATTGTAGGATTTGTTACCATTGTCTGTTTTGTTACCCATATCCCTACTGATGACACCAGACATCGTTTCTTTGGCTGCCAGTGCACACTGACAATTTTGTTAAAATCTGTTCAGTAGTTTCTCTTGTCTTTTTCCCGAGTTTTAGGTGAATAAAGCTTGATTTATTTTTGTCTAGGTGCATTGGTGCTCACCTGCCAACTTTTTACCCACTCATTGAGTTTTGTGAAGTTCTTCTGGACCAGCACAGCACCATATGAGCTTAACTATAATGCAGGTTGCACTGCATATGCCCTCCTACAGGTCACTGATGAAGATACATTCAAGTGGTCCCAGCACTAGCCTTTGGGAAAGTCCCATTGCTGACCTTTCTGTCATGAGAAGTGACCATTAAGCTCTATCCTTTGCTTGGTATCTTTCAATTGGTTTTCAAGTAACAAAAAGGAGATTTCTCCTAATTCCAGATTAGGTTCCTTAATAAAGCCTTGCAAAAGGATTTTTATCCATGTGTTTTTCTGGCACTATTTTAACTCTCTCAAAGCTCTGTGAGCTTAAATTCTCCTTTATACAAGCCCTACACCTTTCCCAGCTGACTATATTTACCCTTGCTCTCAGTAAACTTCCTTTTCATTGCAGATTCAACCATCCTATCAGGATTGGAAATTGTTCATTGGTCTGCAGCTCAGTCTTCCGTCTTTTTATAGAGGATAGTTTTTTCTGGCAATTCATCAATCCTCTGATACAGAGGTAATCTGTAATGATAGATGAAGGCACCTTGCTCAGTAGTTCTGATCTCACATCTGATTTCCTTTAGAGCTCTTTGATAAATACCACTTGGTCATGAGATTCTACCAGCATCTAGCTTATCTATTTAAAGCAATTGCACAGAAGGTGCTAGACCACACTGATCTAGATCTTCTGGCCTAGCTGTGATAGAGAATTTGGCTTTTCTGTCACAGTCTTTATCAGTGGATGCCCCTTCTCAAACCTTTGTCATCAGCTCTCTTACTAGCTCCCTACCTGGTTCCCTGCTTTTCATGTATTTAAAGAATTCTGTGCTACCATGTTACTACCTTGACCATCATCTTCAGGTTATTTTTTAGACCTGTTATGTTTAGAGTTGACCTGTGATGTGCTTTCCCGTTCTTCTTGCCAACATTCAGAACACAGTACTCCCTCTGAGTAACCTTCCTATTGAGTCATGTAAGTATTTTTTATTTCTTTTTGAGTTGCAGCACATGTTTTTACCTGCACTTCTAATACAGTATTTAACAGCCCCCAGGCTGGTTGTGGGCATCTTACTATTTGGACTGTTTCTTTTTGTGTTCTTTGCTATGAGTTTTTTGTTTGTTTTATTAACTACCTTTATTTCTACATTTCTCCAATTTATTAGTTCAGATTTCACTTTGTCCTCTCATGCAACAGTATTAACCCAACTGCAGTGTAGTTGCTGTTATAGAGTAGCTCTCCCATGAATATCTCTTATGCTAGTACCCATGCACTACTCAAGCTGCTACTTTTGATTTGGTTATTATTTGAGATCTACTAGTTGTTCCAGGAGGCAGTCATGTATCACTGGAATACTTTACACTTCATTACAAGCTGAAATACATAATCTCATTAGGATGTGGTCTTGAGATCTCTCACTATTACTACCTGTCTGAAACTTGCAGTTTTTCTAGTCTCACTTCCTGATCACTATTGTCATCTTAATCAGAGGTCACTAGCACAGTTTTAATTGGTTTCTAGAATTAGATTTTTTTTTCATTAGGTCACTACAGACTTTCAACCATGGAGTACTACTGCAATACTTTTTTTCCTGTAAGACATCCATGCTGTTGCACATTATATGATCTTTCACATATAATGCCACTTTGTCACCCGTATATCCTACGGTGCCATTCTCAAGTCAGTATCCTGGCAACAGTGTCCTACTGATTATTTTTTCCCCACCAGTTCTGTGAATGCCAGTTTTACCAGGGCTGTTGTTTAATGCCACACATTCTAATTCCTCCAGCCACTTCTCAAGCTTGTAGTACTGACATAAAACTTTTGCAAATTCTGCCCTAGCTTCACCACACTGGCATATGCCAGTCAACTGCTAACATGAGCAGTCTGA